>NC_143384.1:55594382-55894382 GCF_980474605.1 Leiobunum rupestre | reverse complement strand
TAGTCTTAAGTAGCATAAATAAAGGGAAGTTTTGGAAGAATTTCAGTTGGATTATCTTACTATTTTTTGGTAGACTAGGGCTTAATATTAAACTTGTTGAGATATAGGAAAAATTACCTGCGAAAGTATAACCAGATCTTGTTATATAAATAATAAATTATTTAACTTGGTTTAAAAATTCAATTATCAGTTGATTGAGTTTTAATAATTAAAATAAAATCTTAAATTAACATCACGATTAAAAAATTTCAAATCGAAATAGATTGTCAAATAATTTAATATACCGCAAAACAAATCCAAAATTACAATCATTATTCAGTATCATTAATTTCTGTCTAAAATTCTATCCCCATATTTCCCAAGGGAATTCCTTAAGAAATTCCAAAGATAACCGTTAAAAAATTTCTTAAGATTTCTTGAGACATTTTTCATAGGGGATAGAAGTTTAGTTTTTGTTTGTTATTTGAATTCATGAATATGGATGACATTAAAAGGTCACCGCCCTGTAGTCCTCCTCCCGGGTGGAAGACTGATAACAACGAGGTTTCACATGGTTCCCCGATGGGATCGTTAGTGTTTCCGTATTTTCACTTCCCCGATACCGTTCATCCTTAGCACGATACCTTACAAATTGGCCTTAGTTGGCCAGAATGAAGGGTTACCCTAACACCACGTAATGGTTTAAGGTTGCAGTTTATGGAATAGACGAATATATTTTACAAAAATTTCCATAAGCGTATCTAGCTCACGTCTGTTAAATGTAAAAGTTAACGTTTCTTCAGGCTTGATATATTTTTCGCTGGGTGGTATATCCAGGGCTGTATCGCTTTCACAATTGGGGATGAATTTATCGCGTTCTACACTGGGGATATCACCAGATTTCCAGTTGAACATTTATGCGCTGCAAAAAGGACAGTGAAAAGCAACATAAAATGTTTAATTGGAAGGCCTCAGATTTTTTACATAGGAATAAATTACATCCAAAAACTTATTTTAAGACATTTTTTAAATTTGCGCAAAAGACTGGTTATTGCCCATATGGACATTTATTTCCATCAACCCGTCTGTTCGTGAAAAGTTATTCTTTTTCAATGGAATTGTTTTCGTTGTTCATTATCGACAGTGCTCTACAACTTTCCCATTCAAGTTTTTTTGTCTAGCACATTCCCACCAATAAATTAACTTTTCAAAAACGTGACAAATGTTAAACTTTTTCTGCAAATTGGGATTTTTAGCGTTCCCATACTAGACATAATACCCTAAGAATATAGTTACTCTAACTCTTGTAGTATTTGTGAAAAATGCGTTGTCAGAGCAAAATATGCGATTTGCAGGTTTGAAGTAGCTCCGAAATTTCTCACCCGTTCCCATTTTCTCTTGATTCTGCAACTTCAAGTAGTTGAAACCATTGATCTCCTACGGGAAGTAGCTTCACTAGAGTGCTTAAAGTCGAGCGGCCGAAAAACTGGCGAGCTTTCCAATCCATCGCTGGAGCACCATCATGTTCGAACGAATGTCGTCGAACATGGACAAATGGAAATTCTTCCGACTAGTTCGCACTAATTTGTAAGAAAACCAAACGATTCTGACAATTAAAATTAATTCCAAACAGACCTGCTTAGACGTTTAGACTTAACTGCTCTTAATGGTGATGAGGAAATCCTCAGTGAGGATTGACATTTGTTGATTCGGGTGGTTGAAATTTGAAAGGGCCATCTCTGGAGAAATAGCACTCATCAGCTACCACAAGTAGACGTTGGAAATTCAGATATTAGTGGGTCATGTTCAGGAGCCAGTTGCCTCATAGCGTGAATGGCTGAAATTTTACTCAAGTCTAGTCTATCCGAAAATATTTTTTTGGCACTTAAAACATTGTAATCTAATTGATAAATTATCGCACTAATTTTTTTAAAAACAGCTAAGATTTTGTATTTAAATAATTACAAATAGTAAATCGGGTTTCACTCTTGATAATGGCACCACGAAGGTTACCGAAACTACGGTCGAGTTTTTAATAAACTTTCTAACGTTTGTGCACGAATACATTTCGTTGTTGTAACCACAATCACATTAGAACTTGAAACTCAGTTTAAGTCACCTTAAATGCCTCTTGTGACCATGATTCGCTATGACAACTGGTTTTAAGCATTAGTTGAGCACGGCCCATTAGGAACCCAGCGTTCTTGTTTAAATATCTCATACCTACACCTAACTACTTGTAGCTTTTACAATGCATTATCATAAGCTGGAGTTGCGAAATACTTAAGATTTCGTACCAGTGGTGAAAATAGTACCAGGAGACACGACACCACACTAAACAAAAAGAAGGGTGCCCGGTTCCGATGTAACGATGTTAAGCAACCTTAGCATTTTATTAACTATTGATTATATTTTCTGTTTATTTCTCTAACCTTCAAACGGAATAACACTAAATTGACAGCATTAAATTATTAAACAAGGTTCAGTTCTTCGTTTAAGATGCAATCGTTCATCTTTTATTCCCTTTATCAATCACTCTTTGGTTAGCGCTAAGACTATCGTGGCAACCTTGATGTTTCGCCAAAGACCAAGGAACCTGCTTGTGATGGGACTGGTAAAATTTATCCTGGTTTTTATTTCACCCACTTTCAAATTACGTGAGCTCTAGGTGTAATTTTAACGACTTGATTGGTTAAAGGTTATGATACATCAAATTTCTTTGTGTGGTTGGTCGCAAAGGTTCTCTTAATTTGCAGCTTCCTTATATTTTTTTCCTTGGCTCAGTGACCTCCTTTTCCTAAATACAAAGCTTCCAAAGGCTATCTTCGATTTTAATAAGCTGTGATGTAATCGTTAAAAAACTAACGTTATCTTATATTGTTGTGTTTTATCATTTGTATATAAAGTCATGGTTTACATTTTAATAAACAGTTATCGTTCTGCTTTAGAATGGTATCTATGCTAACAACACATGGTGGCAACGGTAGGATTCCGGTAATTGAAATCAGTCGGGATTTTCTTTGTCTAGTTTGCCCCTATTTCAGTTCGGAAATCTCTTTGTCTATTTTAAAAGTCATCAAGCAGATAATATCCTCGACTCCATGGCGCTGACTGTAACTCAACAAGCTGATTTTGATGTGGTGATCACGGTCTTTGAGGGTCATTTCATAGTCAAGCGGCTGGTCGACTATTAATGGGCGAAATTCCACTCTCGGGTTAAGCGAGAAGGGGAAACCGTCGAATTCATAACGTCACTACACACTTTGTCTCAGCATTGTCAGTATGGAACACTACATGATGAACTCATCCGAGACCGAATAATTGTCGGTATACGAGATCGAAGTCTGTCTGAAAGGATGCAGTTTGACGACACCTTGACTTTGGAGAAAGCGACACCAATCACTCGAACGAGTGAAGAAGTTAAGAAGAAACAACCTGAGCTTCGTAACGAAACAGCCGCGACCAGCATTCATCATGTTGGCAGGAAAGGCAAGCTTAGACAGCGCTTTCAGAAGACCGGACTAAAGACGGATCGTACGGTGAACCAAACTTCGTCTGATAGCGATCCTCAGTGTGGAAATTGTGGATGGAGACATCAGAAGTCATCTATTTGTCCGGCCAAGTCTGCGAAATGCAATAATTGCCAGAGGGTTGGTCATTACGCAAAAGTCTGTAGGTCCAAGAAAAGGGTCCAAGCGGTAAAGAGCCAAGATTCTGATATATTTTTCATGGGAGGAGTTTCAAGTGTCGGTTCCATTGATGTGCAGCGACGATGGTCTCAAGTCATTCTTATTAACAACTCCTCAATTACGTTCAGAGTTGATACCGGGGCCGATGAAACGGTTATACCCAGGGATATGTTCAAGCAGAAATTCAATCTGCAGCTGTCACTGCCAGAGAGACAATTAATTGGACCGGACAAAGGTTTACAGCGATGTGATTGGGCATTCCGGGCAAAAGCTGAATACAACGGTCGACAGATTCCTATTACAGTCTTTGTCGTTGATGGGCTAGATCAACCACTGTTGTCCAGTACTGCTGGGAGCCGTTCTAAAACAGAAACAGGATGACGGAAGCTTCAAGCCTGTTGCGTATGCCTCGAAAACTCTGAGCGATACTGAGAAATGGTACGCCCAGATCGAGAAAGAGGGACTTGCTATCGTATGGGCGTGCGATCGTTTCAAGGATTTTATCACCGGGATCGATATTAGGATTGAGACCGACCATAAGCCGCTCGTACCGATCTTCAAACTCATTTTACTTCTAAAAGGACATTAATGAACTTTTACGACTTGTTATTAAAGTTTCTCGCCTCACGGATAAAAAACAATTGATAGTTTAATGAAAACAATTTGGTTCAAGGAAGAATATTGTTTGCCATATTTAAGGCTGTGTCCGGTTTTTTTGGGGTAGTTTTTTGGGAGCCCATATCTCTGAAACGAAGCACTTTAGGACCCATGTTTATTAGACATTTTTTTCTCATAGAGACCCATAGAATGCATATAGAAAATTTCGGTACTCTTATCCGTAACACCCTGTATATAAAAGCCAATGGCCAATAGTGATCTGCACGGCTACGGCTCCGCGTCTAAAACGGCTCCGGCTCGCTTAGTTTTAGATCGGCTCCAGTAGCCAGCTCAATTTCTATATAAGCGGCTCAGGAGCCAGCTCTTTCGCTTTGTGCATTTATAGACTTATTGTCACATTTAAAGAGTGGAAATATTTTTGTAGTATCAAAAGTCGAAAATATAGGGCACTCTGAATGTTTATTATTTTGGTAGTAGTCGTCTACTATTAGCGGCATGCTTTCACAATTATTGTATAACACATTGACTTTCAATTGTCTAAAATTTCACAATGGACTGGTAACTGGTTTTAAACTAAAATTTCTGTAAAGTGTTGCTACTCGGCTAATATTTACTACATTGTAAATGTTTTTAAGTTATATAATAGGCCCCAAGCTCAGTTTAGGAAAGAAAGCGCCTTCTATAATCACTTGGTTAACTATTCGTATAAAATTTTTAGACGACTTTTGAATTTTCCGTATAACATCGTAGTACTAAATTCACATAGTTATTTTCAAACTGGGACAGTAGGCGGTGACACTTATGCCTATACAAGGGGCCTATACAGCGTCAAAGTCATGAGGTATATTTTACGTGGTCAATAACAAGTATAATAATATCACAAATCAGTAGAATCAGTACTGCGGACAGTGGCAGTGCGGAATAATCATTCAAGTAGACGGAGATTAGACAGTTTCGGCAACTGACGTTTGAAACTTCTAGCCTCAACGTTCGTAAAAATTAGCACACAATTTATAAACAAAGAGGAATGCGCGGGTTCTACATTTTTTGGGCCAAGGCCTACAAGTTAATTTGTTTACCTTTAATTAGCACTCGTATTTCCGCTGTTTACTGCATGAACTTTGAAAATAGAAATGTAATCTTGTTCTTCTTATTTAATGGTTCTTAGACTCCGGCTCCTGCTCCTTAAAAATATGGGTAGGCTCTGGCTCCTGCTCCTTAAAAACTCTGGGAGCTGAGGTTTGGCTACGCCTCCGGTTCTGGGTTTTTTAGGAGCCAACTTCGGCTCAATAGCCGGAGCTGGATTTGCAGAGCGCTAATAGCCAACAACTTAGATAAATTCTGAATGACCCCGAGAGGTTGCTAACCCGGGGGGGGGGGGGGGATCTTTTGGATTGCGACGTGGCTGATGTATTATCTGCTGGCCACATTCGTATAATTTGTCTGCTAGTTTTTGAAAGTCGTCTCTCTTTCAGACGGTATATAATAAAGTCGAAGAATAACTAAATTCGTCCTAAAAATTACGTTACATTTATAAAATTATTCATATTCGCCGCTCACTTATTACTAGAAAACTATTTTGAGTTTATACGTCTCGATATATAGACGGGTATGGTGTAACTCTGTATGAAGTAGCTCCCGCGTAGTAACTTAAGCCAATTATCGGCGTCAAAACCTCCACGTGCTTGCCCAAAGCGAACAATTTAAGATTTTTGAGCCCTGTTTGGTCAAGCTACATTTCCCCTTTTAATGCCAACACGCTTCCAATTCAGAAATTATTGTACAGCAAGTCTGACTTATTTGTAATTTTTGTTTTTAATATATTTCACTGGCTTCGATAAGTAGGACACTAATTATGGAGTTTTATGATAAACGTTATTCATGTTGCACGACTTGAAGATCGTTTATATGGATTTATTAGATTTAAGTGCCTCCTATAGAAAATATATATTTGTGCATTTCATGACCGACAATTTAATACACATATTTGGTTGTCCCTACTCGTTTTGAAATTGATCTGACTCATTAGACATATTAGACGAAACATGTCAGTAAGAGAGACTCTAGAAAGTGGATTATTCATAAATTCCAAACATAATTGTAGATTGCTATTGAATTTTCCAATTGAAGGAAAACTATGGCGTAATAAAGAATTAGTAACGAACCCTAACCTATCATTCGGCTAATGTGGTATCGAACTTCGATTGATATATTTGCACTGACAAAAATTACTTCCTCTTTTTGCCTTCATAAGAGCTCTGATAAATCCGTTAAATCACAAATTTATAAACTTGTTAATTCGATTCTAGCCTGATCCCGATGTATTGGAAAATGCCAAAATGAACCTTTATAGATGGATTATAGTAAAAGACAAACCATTCCATGTAGCTGAAGATCTGGCATTCCAAAACCTCCTATGTTCTATCAACCCGAACAATACGGCGATTGCTGAGAGTCTCGCGATTAATGCTAAAACTGTGAAAACAGATTTATTGAAACTACACACACTAGAAGAAGCCAAAGTTTCCAATGCATGGTAAGAACATTTTTTTTTTAAGATTCTCTACTGAGTGTTTCAATTTTTTTCAAAAAGAGTGTCATTATTGAACTTCTTTAAGCCAAAGGTTTTTAGAAACTCAATTTATTTGTCAGAATATTTCAAGTCAAATATCTTTCACTCTGGATGGATGGACCTCTCCAAACCGCATACCATTTCTAGGAGTGACGGCTCATTGTATCTCTGAGCAGTGGCGCTTAAAGAGTATTTTAATTGGGTTCGTTCATTTTCCGATGAGGCATACTGGAATTAATATGTGTGACAAGTTTGTCGACCTAAATAAGGAAAGGAAAATAACAAAGGTTGCCAAAGATTATTCTCAAATATATTTCAAATAACTCGAAATAATTGTGCAGTGGTTTATTATACATTTTTGAAACACTCGAAATTTCATGGCACATTACAGGTATTAGCAATAACAATGCCTCTAATAACGAGACGTTTACAAAAGAACTTGAGAAAAGAAGTCAAGCACTTGCTTTTAGATTTCGATCGGGTAATCGAGTTCGATGCTTTGCTCATATATTGCATCTTTCGGTGACTGCAATTCTTGAACACCTCAAAACCAAACCAAATGCTAGTAACGAAGAAGAATATGGACCAGAAGACATTGAGGTTTTACATTCTGACTCAAGTATTGGTAGCACCGTAGCTAAGGTAAGTTTTAACTTACAATTGCAGGGTATTTAAGGGTTAAGGTAGTGTATATTTCACGCGTTATCTCAAAATCTTAAAGAAAATTCGTTTTTAGATAAGAGCAGCGATTGTAAAAATTAGAGTATATAACCTTAAAGAAGAGGCTTTGCATCATTTAATTTCAACATTTGCTTTGGGAGATATTAGTGTGATACTAGATGTAAAGACTCGGTGGAACTCTACGTACATGATGATAGAAAGAGCATTACGATTAAAATTGGTAAGAATAACGGCTAAAACTACTTTTTATGCGATTATGTGTATTACAATAAAGTAGTCCTTTCAAACTACACTAGATGCGGGAAAGATTAATTACATACGTCTAGACCGTAATAGAGTCTGTTCTTTTGGTATACTATTTGTAACATAAGCGTATGTTATAAGTCTTAATAGTTCGCCCAATGGCAATGAACCTGGTTTTTCTTCGGATTGGTGTTTTCCAAATCGAAACTCAATACGTTATATTGGCAGTTTCATAAAAATATTATAAATTGTACAAATATTCCAATAAACTACATAGAAAAAAATTTGGTTTGGCCTATTCTGGATATAACCACAGAGGAAGTGGAGAGCTTGAGAATATAAACTTTGAATTTAATAAAAAAAAGGCGGTTTGAAATTCGTTGTCCGAAAAGACTCTTGTCGAAAGTTAAATCAAAGTTAAACCGTATTTGACATAAATTCGGTATAATTTAGCTAAATAAAAAAATTATTTTTATGGTATTGGGGAAATATTTCATAAATGTCACTATAACTTCACGAAACATATAAATAAAGCATCGACTTTCTTGTTTAGGCTCTACAGTCCCTAATGAAATCTGATCCTGATTTACAAAAGTTTAATTTGACGGAAAGCGAATGGGAAAATATCGGCTTCCTATTGACTATATTGAATGTGACTATCTAGACGGACTGTCTTGTACATGTTATAATAGATAAAAACAAAATCACCACTGTTTATAGAATAAAAACGTTCATTTTATTGAACTATGCTACGGCCGTTTCGGCGCAAAACTAGCCTGACGAAGGCGCTAGTTTTGGCGCCGAAACGGCCGTAGCATAGTTCAATAAAATGAACGTTTTTATTGTACAAACAGTGGTGATTTTGTTTTTATCTAATATTGAATGTGAGTAAAGCGATAGTAAAATATCTAATGATTTTGTCAAGAAATAATTTTTGGAAATGTTTGTCTTTCCAAGCCTTTTAATCTTGCAACTAAGAAGATTTCATCTGTAACTTATCCGACCTTATCACTGGTTATGCCGATTTTTCATTGGCTCTTGGAAAAATTGCAATTAGCAATCGATAGCAATGACGGTTCTCTGAAAGAAGCCTGTATATTAGCTGGAAGAATATAAAGACTTGTTTAATATATTTTGATATAAAACACAATTACTTAAAAAATAAACACTTCTAGAAACAAATTAATAAATTTGAGAAATTAATAAATTTGAGAAATTAATAAATTTGAGAAATTAATAAATTTGAGAAATTAATAAATTTGAGAAATTAATAAATTTGAGAAATTAATAAATTTGAGAAATTAATAAATTTGAGAAATTAATAAATTTGAGAAATTAATAAATTTGAGAAATTAATAAATTTGAGAAATTAATAAATTTGAGAAATTAATAAATTTGAGAAATTAATAAATTTGAGAAATTAATAAATTTGAGAAATTAATAAATTTGAGAAATTAATAAATTTGAGAAATTAATAAATTTGAGAAATTAATAAATTTGAGAAATTAATAAATTTGAGAAATTAATAAATTTGAGAAATTAATAAATTTGAGAAATTAATAAATTTGAGAAATTAATAAATTTGAGAAATTAATAAATTTGAGAAATTAATAAATTTGAGAAATTAATAAATTTGAGAAATTAATAAATTTGAGAAATTAATAAATTTGAGAAATTAATAAATTTGAGAAATTAATAAATTTGAGAAATTAATAAATTTGAGAAATTAATAAATTTGAGAAATTAATAAATTTGAGAAATTAATAAATTTGAGAAATTAATAAATTTGAGAAATTAATAAATTTGAGAAAATAATAAATTTGAGAAAATAATAAATTTGAGAAAATAATAAATTTGAGAAAATAATAAATTTGAGAAAATAATAAATTTGAGAAAATAATAAATTTGAGAAAATAATAAATTTGAGAAATTAATAAATTTGAGAAAATAATAAATTTGAGAAAATAATAAATTTGAGAAATTAATAAATTTGAGAAATTGGAGAAATTGGAGAAATTGGAGAAATTGGAGAAACTGGAGAAACTGGAGAAATTGGAGAAATTGGAGAAGTTGGAGAAATTTAGATATTGAGAAATTTGGGAAATTTGAGAAATTGAGAAATTGAGAAATTTGAGAAATTGAGAAATTTGAGAAATTGAGAAATTGAGAAATTTGAGAAATTGAGAAATTTTTGAGAAATTTGAGAAATTGAGAAATTTGAGAAATTGAGAAATTTGTAAATATTAAGGGGTATGTAACTTTGATAAGGAAAAAAATATATGGAGAAAGGGATAGTTCAAAGCCGATAATACAGATACGTGTAAATTTAATCATATTAACGCGAAACCACCTTTTCTTACAAAAAAAACAAGGAAACTGGAGAAGATCACATGGTATAAAGTTATTATTTGGAGACTTTTCGAGCCGCGGCCCTTGATCAATCCACTTGTTTAAGCCTTTTGGTAGCTTTACACTATCTACCAAAAATGACAAGCTTTTTTCACTTTATTAACTGTTTCGGATAGTACATATACGCATTGTTTTCTTTTTACGATGCGGAAATATGGTTTTACACGTTTTTAAAAAAACGATAAAAGGTTTTTTCAACGACCATGCAAAATGTGATCAGTAATGAGTTGTATAAAAATCGGGGGAAAAGGGACAGTGAAGAACGAAAACGTATAGTGAAAGCCACGGCTGAAATCACACATGAAGACATCCGTTTGCAAGTTTGTAATTGCGACACTTATCCGTCGTTCGAAGATATAACTTCTGGGGGTTAAAATAACATCCCAAATACCCTAAATGTGTTCATGAATTCTTTATTTGATATTAGTTAAAACAATCCTCTTAAGAATATTTAAGCTAAGGCTCTATCTAACCAAAGAATATAGACCCCAGGAATCGAAAGAAAAACCCTTAATGTCTCACCTCTCAAGTTGACGGGAGAGCTTCCGGCTAGGCGAATCAATAGAACCGGAAATAAGCCCGTCAACCTAGGTTTGCCTTTGGAGGCTAGGGACAAGCAAATTATACTAGATAGAGCTGCAGTTTCCATTCCTGGGGTCTAAATTCTTTGATCTAACGCTATTATATCAAAAGTTCGAACTCGATCATATGTTCCTCCGGTTCTTTTTGGTTAAGCGCTTCTCCTTCACGGAAGATTTGGGCTTTTGTTCTTCATACAAAGAAGTTTTGAAATTTGAATCTTCCACTGTCATTAATTCCGAAATAACGTACGAAAATGACTCGTTTGTTCAATTCGTATTTGACAACGCAGACTTTAATATACGAACACTGGACCGTCTGGACTGCCACGGCACTTTTCATTCCATGGGGGAGTTGTTTGCGTTACTCCCGAATATTGATCAGAAAATAATAAGACCAAATAGTGCATATACCGCCGAGCAAGTGGGAAAGTTTGGATATGTTACTGTAAAATGCTTTAAGAAAGTCACGAACTCGAGTAGCTTCGGTGACATAGAAATACGTATGACCCCGGTAAATTAAAAAAATTGTGAAGTACTCAGAAAGATCAGACACTTAAATACGCTATGGACATGTGCAAAATACTTCAGCAAAGATGGTTCAGTTTCGTGGAATGCTTACATGAGTTCGTCAGAATTCTCTACCACTAGAGTTCTTGCTCTACCATTTATCAACTTGGACCGAGGAAACTTAAACACCATATATACTTCTCTCAGCTTCGCTTCGTCTTTGGTTCATAAACACAAACAGCGACATTATTTGGTGAAGTTTCACAGAAACGGAGATACAGTATCAAGAGTAATTGTGCGTTTCGGAGGTTTTCATACTTTTTTTGGGTTCAATTATGTACGTCATGGATTCTAGCGGTCTCGAAGAGCTCTGGCAAACAGTTACGACAAGAACACAGTAATAAATATGCTCAGTGGTCACGCATACTCAAACGCAGCAAGCTTTGTCTTTAATCATTTTAGCAAAATGTGGATTAGAAAATATTCCACTTGAAGAGCTTGAAATAATTTTTAAGGATCCCACTTACGACGACGTTGAGTACGTAATCCTAGTAGACTTTCACTGGAGGTTCCACGCTGAAATGGTGAAATGTGATAATGAAGGAAGAACCGGAAAATTATGTATAATTTTATGGGATATGATAGAAATTGTCAAGTTATTTAAGAAGTGGAAATTGGGATCTATACGTTAGCTGTGTTGCCAAAATGATTCCATATTTTTTGCAAGTCGACATCTAAATTACGCTAAATCATATCTTAAATATTTGAACCAAATGGATCAGCTGAAGAAGTCTATTGTCCGTGGAAGACTACGCAATGTTTTCTGAACAAGGAATGTTCACAATCCGTACAACAGAATCCTTCTGGTCCAGAATCTGGACAGACATGATTATCGAGCAAAATCTTATGAGTTTGATGAAAATAACAGGAGGGCTTACGCAAGGAAGAGGTTTAAGTAACAATTCACTTACAAAGTGGGTATCTACCACGCCTCATTGTTCCGATATCAGCAATGCGTTAGAAAATTTCTCGGGTGTTTATATGGGTCTACAACCGAACAACACCTAGATTTAAGAAACTCGTGACGTCTTCGTGACCAAAAAAATTTTGACATTTTTCTTAACTGGTTCGATACTCATTCACCTTTTAGCCCCGACCTTGGGTCCAATCTGGTATCACTATCAAGCGGAAGAGTCGCCGAGGATATAATAAATTGCCACAATGCAAAAGAAGTGGGCGATCGCGTTAAGACCATGAACTTAACTAACGAAAAGTTGTGAAGATCGACGATGAAATGCATTCCATAAATCCCGGCATCCCGCACAACTGTTTAATAGAATAATTTGCACTAATAAGTCACCCGACGATCTCCTAAACTGCTTTCAGTTAGAGCTTTCGTCATATCCTTCATCTCTGTTCCTTGATGGCTCGTTACCTAAAGGCGTAAAAGCTAATCTCCTTAAAGAACTTGACAAAATCGAACAGCCAGAAAGTACACCTCCGGACGGCGATAAAGTATACGTCATGGACGGCGGGCATATACTACATTAAGTAGTTTGGCAGTGGCCCTCTACGTACCGCGAAATCTACGTGGGGTGGCGGAGTGGTTAGCACTTTCTCCTAGCAGCAAGATGAGCCGGGTTCGGTGCCAACCAGTAGCGCTGGGTGAAAACTCTGAACAACTCCTTCTATGTTGAGTTTGCAAGTTTTCTCCCCACTGTTTAAAGGGGTTTACCCCCGAGCTCTTCGGTTTACCCTTCCATAAAAACTTGTGGAGGTTAGCGGTTATAGTTATTGTAGGGAGCTGTTGGCTCGTTTGGCATGAAGGGCTTGCCACCACCCTCCTGCGCATTATAAACCGGCCACCTGAATAAATGGCCTTAAAAGTCGCTTGATGACTTAGGCTAAGGTGGTGTTTTGGGTATTATTATTATGCTTGTTTATTATGTTTAAATCATGATCTCAGCTTAATTACTTATAATGTTATATGGTTGAAAATTTTAATTCATTACCTTTAGAAAATGGTAAGACACTCTTAAAAACGTCAATATATAATAGATTTCTGCTTTGTCATTCAATTTTATATTTTTAGCACTACTTTTTTCTAGAATCCCCCTCGTTTTTGGTTTTACCGAGTACTTACTTAATTCTTAAGGAACCGTTGGCGTTTGGTTTTTCAAAATCCAGATGCTTTCGAAAACTTATTTTTAAAACGTCTAGATGGCGCGATGGCAGTAGGCTTGTCACGTGATATTATTTATCCCAATGCTGCCCCCATAGTTTTCTACCCACCCCATTCCCCCGTTTGTGGGATTTGGGCTGGATACTTGTTTCTAGCTTCCTTTACTTATTATCTTCCTTTACTTATTCTTCCATGCTAGCACCTAGCGGTCAAAAAATAAATAAAAAACGTGAACACATATTCGATTCTTCTGCAATTTGTAATTCAAAGCGTTCCTAACTAAATACGTATAATCATAAATAATAAAGTTTTGTTCCATGGTAAAAATTGTAACTTAGTCAAAATTAAAAAAGATCTGCTACTTCCATGAGTTGTTTGATAAAATAATATATATTTAAATAAATTACTCCATGTAGTAGCAGATCTTTTATAATTTTTAATAAGTTAAATACGCATACCCTGAAATTTTAAAAATTATATATCAATAAGTTTTTGATCAAAAACATACACAAATATCTGGAATGCAAATATATAACGTAAATTAAGTATAACTGTTATATTTGAGACATTTCTAACCTCGATAAATAATGTATATAGGTTCGATAATTTAAGAATATATATTCTTCTTTGCAATTTTGTTTTATTTCCGATTTGAAAAATTGAATTATAAATTTACGTTTAACTTTACGTGTTTTATAATGAAAACCGACCAAGTTAATGGATAAAATGTAAGAAATTTCTTTTACGGATGTCCCCTTAAACAAACACCTCTCCTTCTCATACGAACGAGTCACGTGGTGAGGCGCTTTTTCTGGGGGTCGATAAAGTAGGAGGATTACACTTTACGGCGCGTTTTATTCTCTTTTTACGGCCGTTGCGTAATAGTTACGGATGGCCTCCCGTCTTAAATCGATTTTGCATATAAAAAATGTATGTATACAAATTTTCATGCTTTTATCACAACACGCACGATTTCGTCAAAATCTTACAATTTGCGACCTGACTATACGCATTGTAACCCGGCCACCTGAATTAATGGCTATGTAAGTCACTTGATGACTTAGGCCTATTATTATTATTATTATTATTATTATTATTATTATTATTATTATTATTATTATTATTATTATTATTATTATATTTGAAGTAACAGACATATAAATTAAGAGAGGAACAAGGAAATTTAGCTGACGTCATACTATTCGTGCATGCGTTTTCTGGTGGCAACACAAAGGAAAACTTGCCGTCTTGAAACTCTTTAAGAACCATCCAGATTTGGCTACGAAGTGTCTTCTGTTCAGGATAAAAAACGATAATAAGGAAGATCTCTTTAAAATTGGCGACGACGTTTTTCTCAAACTGTACAAAACAGGTAGCGCAACCAAAACCTTAAACAAACACAGATTCTTACAGTACAATAAAATAGTGTCAAAATAAATTTTAAGACGCTATTTCGATCTAGCAGCTGTACCACCAACTCTTTCAGCCGCGTGACAACATATACTAAGAACATATCGCCATTATTTTAGGATTCACGATAATTCCACGGAAAGATGTAACTGTGGTTACTTCCATCAAAGATAATTTAAACTCGTACCCGCCGGAACTCAGAAAAAATTCGCTCCATGGTTTGCGCCTTAGCGCAACCAAGGCCAACTTCGATCATGCGCTGCCGCGCTATATAGCGGCAGCGCATGATCGAAGTTGGCCGTGCCGCAACCGATGAAGCCCGATTTTTCTGAGGTCACGTGCCGGAAAAGGGTAAACGCTTCGTAACAAAACCGTCAATGGGAAAGCTCTCAGTATTCGAATCTAGGGTACGAGTTTAAATTATCTTTGCTTCCATGACAGAGCCTTTTAGCCGTGATATGGACCCTGGGTTACATTCTCTGTTCATATACCCTGATATAATACAAAGCCGATCGGTTGGAGATTCAGATTTTCCCTTAATACAAGTATTCAAGGAAAAGACGGAGACACTGTTGAGAAGGAGTTTTATAGACCCATTACATGCCTTTTGCAACTAATAATTTTCATACCATTGAAATTAATATTATCAGCGAAATGGGTCAGCCTGTACATTTCGAACGAGGAAAGGTTCACGTCACTCTTCATTTTAAACCCCGAAGAACATTGGCTTATCTATAAAATCAGGTGCAAAATCTTTCTTCTGTTCATTTGTGGTTAGCGAGTCAAAGGATAAACATGTCTCCACGTAATCTAGATCACGTTTCTGTAAACGATTATAATAACTATTACTTAAATTAAATTGGACACGGATCAATTCCGGTATACCGTGGAGTAGCCGTACAAAGAGGATATGGTCTTGGAAATATATTGGCCTCGGCATTTCGGTCTGCCATGCTTTTACTCAAAAAGGGAGCCACATTCCTTGGTCGAAAATTTTTATATACCGGAGTTAAAATTGCTTCTGACGTTTCCGGTAGTTTTAAAGACGCGTTAAAATCTCGAGGGAAAGAAGCGGCGAAAGAAACCTTAAAAAGCAGTGACTTAGCTGACTGGAAATTGTTGTTAAAGGAAGGGAAAAACATCTCCCATCATCAGTTCAGTTCGAGCCAAGAAGAAAAAAAGACGTTCTCTGCTACAGTCTGATATATTCTCATAACCATCATTGAACAATGTTGATAGCCCACCCCAGTTCGCAGAACAGCATTAGCACGGAACTTGATCTTTTTCAAGTACCTTATACTCAAACTGGCATAATAGGAAGTCAATGGGTTGAATTGATCCAACATCCAACATAAATGAAAACCAAGCAATTATCTTCAATATTGCTGGAAACTCGGAGACGTATATTGATTTGAAAAACACTTTACTTCAAGTTCAAGTGAAAATTGTGAAAAAAGATGGGATTTTACCAAAACCCGATATTCATGACTGTATCTAAAACAACAACTCCTGCGGACAAAGTTGCACCAGAAAATGTTTCTACACAGTCTCTTTTTTCGAAATTCTCGTATCATTGGGTGTCAGATCAGTTAAATCATGCCCTCAACAGTACCTTACAAGAGCATGATTCAAACGCTCTTGACATATGGTGGACCAGCCAAGGGAAGTTTCTTAACTGCGTCTCTATTCTATAAATAAAAAGCAGGGAAATTTGACAAATTTTTCATAAACGACGGATTTAAGAAACGTTCAAAATTTGCCCAAGAAGGTGTTATTGACATAAGAGAAGTTAAACAAGTTGATATTTGTCAACAAATTTGATTTATTCCTAACCTGCTAGACCTAAATTTCAAGTTTATCAAAAGCTCAAACGAGTTTTGTTTACAAACCGACAATGTTTGTCAGAAACGTTAGATTGACGACAGAGATTCTCACGCTTAACCTTTGGAACTGGTCACAATCAAATATCCTAACATCCGTACGGAATGTCATTTTTTTTAATTTCCCAAGGGAACAAAATATACGTTAAATAAACTTATATCATGTTCAAATACCGATTAAGGTGGTGATCGGATTTGTAGACCAGAGTGCGTAATTGGGAGACTACAAAATGTCACCTTTTAACTTGACGGTAGTAGCATCCCCGCAAAACCATAAAATGCAAACTTCAAAGATAAGTTGTTTATGCGGTCCTCGATAACCTATTTCTTCAAACTGGTCAATGGAATATTGACGAAGAAAATTTCATTGACCGTGATGAATTCGACAATGAAATCGCACTATTCGTACTCAACTTAACTCCCGATCTCAACGGAAGTTCGACTGATTGTTTTATCTTGATAAAGAACGAGAGCGTTCTTCTCGAATTAATATT
Source organism: Leiobunum rupestre (assembly GCF_980474605.1). NCBI lineage: Eukaryota > Metazoa > Arthropoda > Arachnida > Opiliones > Sclerosomatidae > Leiobunum > Leiobunum rupestre. Next base: position 55,877,137 of record NC_143384.1, on the reverse strand, counting down.
TGGAAAATCATTGCCGTTTACAGTTAGCCTGATTCATTTCGAGTTTTTTTACGAGGTTTTCTCCGGCACCGAATTAAATCTAATATTTTATCTTTTGACGTTGCAAATGTTCTTGTTTACATTTAGGAGGTTTTAATTTTACTTTTTGAAAAATTATATTTAAAATTATTATCCGATTGGAGGTTCTCTTGTTAATAAAGACATTAAAACGAACGTAATTGAAAATCTAACAACATGTTTTTTATTACGAAACATTTTAAAGTGGTTTTAAGAAATTTTTAATAAGAAATGTCAGAGTGATTAACAAAGAACTGAAATTAATCTATTTAAACGAACAATACAGTTTTGTGCGTAAGGTTATTACTGATAATGAATAGTGTTAATCAAAATACCAAGTTTTTACCATAAAATTCCACAACCTGTTTTGTTAATTGATCCTTTTAGTTTTTTTTTCCGCTTTAGAGGAATCCTGTGACAAACTTCTTAAAGGAGTCAAGACAATTGCTATTCCATGTGTCCCAAGGTTTGCACGTAAGTTTCAAATATTTCAAAGTTTTTTCATTTTAAAATTGAGATTTGTCATTTGGATAAAATGTTACATTAAACATGCTTTTTGAAATCACTTCTTTTGTTTGGTTTTAATAGTTTTAGACATGGGGTTAGCATGTTTTACTAATACATTCTAAGGAATGAAAATGTTTGCGTGTGCAGATATTCTAAGAAATGTTTCGTATTATTTGGAAAATAGAAAAATATATAATACATGAAAAACCTAGTAATTTACATGGGTACTTGAAAATTGACGACAGTTATTAGTTATATAAAAAATAAACTATAAATACATGGATTATATGGTAATTCACGATAATACTCAGTAATACGAGATATTATTTGGAAATTGATGCAAATATTGTGAAATACACAAAACTACTTCCAAATACTGAAGCTTACTTGAAAGCGCACAAAATACTTGGAAGTACAAGATCAGATTTGAGAGTACTTAGATTCGAGTCTGTCTGTAAATAATAAACGCATTAAATATTTTATACGGATTTAGGGTGTACATCATTATTTGCTCTTTCTTGAGATTTTATGAAATGCGAATTCCAGACAAATTGTGGCTATTGAGACAATCTTCCCGCAAAAAAGCACTTTGAAAATCGGTATTAGGAATTCAATTTCGATTGGTTTCGGAGAAATCCTAGAGTTTAAATTAAATCCAAATAATATTTTGAACTTTCCCAAGTCTTCTCTTTTCTGGTCAGTTTCAAAGTACCGTAGGACACTGAAACGCAAAGTTTTATATATAAATTCAAATTGGTACACTTGGTAGAACATTAATTGAAGTATAGTTTACGCTTCTAAATAATGCAATTGGTAACATACTCTTTTTTTTAAACCGAGTTTTATCAGGGACATCTAAGAAGAATCATTAAATCATTGGCTCGTGCTAGAAATAATTAAACTGCGATGTCGTTTCAATGAAAATAAATTGGGCTCGGAAGTAAAAGGATCAAATCAAAAATTTGGAGACCGGCCGCTTGTCAAATTTGCAGAACTTTGTACAAATATGGCTTGAGATTAATTCCTTGGATAGCGAAGACGATTAGGAGTATTTGACCCAGACATGCACAAAATCGCGAGCAAATTGTTCCTTTCGCTCTTGCTCAAGAGTGTCAGAATTCTACTCTTCCCCCATTTTACTCTCGCTGTTGAATACTCCCCGCGAAGAGTAAATATTTTACTTTTTCGTCAAGGTAACCGTTTTTACTGTTTTTGTTAAAAGTGCCAGACGGGACATTCGAATTGCATATATGAAATATGACTATGGTTGCATTTTACATCAAGTTCAGGGGTGGTCTGAACAGCTTTTACTCTAACGTCATTCAAACCGTATAAATGGGGCTGTCTGAATTCAGTAGTTCACATTTCTGTCTGCCTGCGGTTTCTTCAGGATCATTTACAATCTCATATGATTAAGTACTTATTTTCAATTTCCACGTTCTTGTCGAATTCCATAAGGGATATCCCTTTTTGAGACATTTTGAACGACTTTAAATGGAGTCACCATCTTAAGGTAAGAAAGGTTTTAACATTTGTTTCTGGATTTTATACATTTGGTTTTTAGCCATTCTTTTACAATTCTGATATAGTTGATTCGTGACATTGACCTGGTGCTTCCAACGGTTGACCAACCTTGCGATATTGTTGTATTTTCCAAACCCCCATCGGAGAAATAGGAGCCCAGAAAGAAGCTGCTAGCCAGTCATTCCCAGCGGATTGGATTAAGGAGAGCCCTAGTGAACATTGTTTCCATGCCCGGTATACCGTTCAACACAGTTGAGAGCGAAGGATTTCCGTCGCTAACCCTGCAATCACGGCGTACTCTCCACGCCAAATAATTAGGGATTTCGACTTTATGGTTGAAAAACAACTACGACCAAAACTTAAGGTACGTCTGACTTAAAGGATAATATAGTTCCGAGTCACCTAATTATATTTAACCTCAATGACATTTCGATGAAAAAACTCCATTTGACATTGGACATTTGGAGTAGCAGGAGAAGGGAGTCGGTGATTGGGGTGAAAACGCAATTGATCGACTCACTTTTCAACTTTCAAAATATGGTTTTAGCTCTCGCCCAGTTTCCGGGCAGCCACACCGGAGAAGCAATTTACCAAAAGTTGAAGGAGATTTTGACGTATTTCGACATTTAGCCATCCCGGGTAAAAGATTAACTTTCATTCTTTTGGGCTGATAATATTAAACATTAAAAGATTTCATAATGATGGTTAACTAGATTTCCGGTGTGTGCGCAGATAAGGCGGCGAATATTTCTAAAGCATTGCGTTTGACCTAAGATACTGCACCGACTTTAAATTCCCGAGTTGTTGGACGTGGTCCTCAATTGCTCAAAGGTTCCTCCGTCCACGTCGCAGTCGTCCAAGGAGTTTGAAAGTGGCTATTATGAAAGTCGCGGCACTTGATACCCTCTGTTGAACAAGTGAGGTGACTTTGGTTTTTGAATTTTGTTTTAGCTTGAAACTCAAGGGTAATGTTCATTCCGAACTGTCGCACTTCGCAGGACTCTTTATCTGTCTTCCAAAACATGGACATCAGTTTCGACGTAGAATGTTTCGAGGTCAACATTCCAACTAACTGGATGAAAAAGAATTACCAAAGATCGGGACAGAGCCAGTTAAAAAAAATGTGGATTAACTTTTTACAGCGGTCACCGAAGTGATCGGAGGCTTTTCCACAAATCTCCCCAAAGGGACAAGTTTTGAAAGGCATTGGAGGTGTGAGAAGGAATTCGACTAAGATGGCTATAGAGCGCCTCCTGGAGGTATAAGGTAGTTTTTTTTAATTGGTATAAAGGCATTGGCAACAACCATCTTGTCGGCCAATTAAGAAAAAGTCGCGACCAAATTGCCTCTACCGGAAACAGCGACGTACTCCAGATGAAGGAGATTCTGAGGCTACTTAAGCCATTCAAAGAGGCCATGGATGTGTTCCAAACCAAAGAGCCAGTGGCCCACTTGGTATATAGCCACCTCATGAAGGTTCATAGGGATCTGATAGAAATGAAAGTGACCTTTTTAAATGTATTGTTTGGCTTAAATCATATCATTGGTTTTAACCATTTAGGGGCTAAATGTAATAATCAAGTTTATAGTGATAACTTATGCTTATGTGGTTGCCATTTATTTTAGTTCGATAATATATTTTAATAAGCATACCAAGGCTTTTCCTCATTCTTCCACACAATTTTTTTAAGTTCTTTTAGACACAATAGGATTTAAAAGTGGTACGAATAGAAAAATAAACGAGTGGAATTGAAAATATAGCTGAAGTATTATTGAAATAAATAATTCTTTTATAAAATGAAGAGACACGCATGGATTTTGTTAAACAATTTTTATGAGGTTGTATTATTAAAGTACCATAACCCCTTAAAGTACACTTATCTATATTCAATTCGAAATTCCAGCCAACAAAAAGAGTTGAATATGAACTGGACAAAATGTAGTCTTCCGAAAGAGTGAAGAAAAACTCGGGAAAATGAAAAATCTACTCTTTGAAAGAGTAGAGTTAAAAGAGTAACATTTGAGTCCCCTCATAAATTCACTCTAAGTTTTGACCATGTCTGATTCAACCTTAGGTTAACAGAAAAGTAAATGTGATATTAAATATAATAAAACTACTATCTGATCTTGGATATTTGATATAAAAGAAAGATCGTTTTTGTTTTGTTAGATAATAGTGTGCCTGTCTTAAGACATGGAAATTATAATCAGCATATTGTCAAACGTCCTAAAATCTAGAAATACATCGTCGCCCTTCTGCATGGATCTTTAAATCTCTCCGATGCTCAGCTATAGATTATAACCGTCACCCTTCTGCGTGGATGTTTAAATCTCTCCGATGCGCAGCTATAGATTATAACCGTCGCCCTTCTGCGTGGATGTTTAAATCTCTCCGATTCGCAGCTATAGATTATAACCGTCGCCCTTCTGCGTGGATGTTTAAATCTCTCCTTTTCGCAGCTATAGATTATAACCGTCACCCTTCTGCGTTGATGTTTAAATCTCTCCAATGCGCAGCTATAGATTAAAACCTTCGCCCTTCTGCGTGGATCTTTAAATATCTCTTATGCGCAGCTATAGATTATAACTTTCGCCATTCTTCGTTGACCTTAAATCTCTCCGATGCGCAGCTATTGATTAAAACCGTCGCCCTTCTGTGTGCGGATCTTTAAATATCTCCGATAGGCAGCTATAGGTTATAACCGCCCCCTTCTGCGTGCATCTTTAAATTTATCTTATGCGCCGCTATAGATTATAACCGTCGCCCTTCTTTGTGGATCTTTAAATATCTCCGATAGGCAGCTATAGATTATAACCGCAACCCTTCTGCGTGCATCTTTAAATCTCTCTTATGCGCAGCTATAGATTATAACCGTCGCCTTTCTGCGTGGATCTTAATATCGCTCCGATGCGCAGCTTTAGATAATATCAGGAGACATGACTAGAAGTTGACAGCGGTTGCCGCGGTGAATGGGCCCCGGCGTCGTGAACACAAATCCCGTTTTACCCAATAATTCCCGCTTTCTACCCACCCCTCGAATTTTACACATATATTAATTTTAATAAATATATTCATTTACAAGGACTTATTTGTGTGAAACTAGTTAAAATTATGAACTAAACTAAAATAAGGAAAGTGAAAGAAAAGTGAACCCGGAAATGTATTTTCGGACCCTAGCTCAACCTTTTTTATCTATTGGCAGAGATTAAGAGCCCACTATTTTTTCTCACCTCTGAAGCAACTCGTTGTATTGCGCCTTCTACTTTTCCGAAATCTAACAGGGAGGCTTTTCTGTAAATATCAAAACTGACAAAAAAATCATCGATCCGTTAAAAGTGACAGCGAGCGTGTGCAGAAGAGGCTGCTATCGAAATATCAAACGATCTATAGTATTTGTCAAATTCAAAATGGTGGCTGTCTGTAATGCCGACCAAAGTTTTAATTAAATGCTTCGACATGGTGTCAATTCAAGTCTTGGCACCAAAAACAAACGGGTATTTTACGTCCACTTAAGCATTTAGTTTATGATTTGACTAAAATACCGGATATAGCGTAACATACTGCCACTAGTTAAAATTTACTTTATACAATCGAAAGTTTGAAATTTCAATATCCGCCTTTTCTCCACATGCGCATTATCATTTTTGACCGATCTATATTTTTTGTCATTTTTGATTTTCACAGAAAAGCCTTCCAGGGGAAGCTCAAACTCGGCCAAAATAATTAACTCAATTTGTAGCCTAGATGATTTGATAAATACAATTACCACGAATTAAATTCAAATGGTGAAATTTAGTCCTTTTGAAATGTCAGGAAACCAGTGGTGTTTTCAAAATCCTTATAGGACATTTGTCTAAGATTTGCCCTTTAAATCCTGAAACGTCCCAAATCTACACGGTACACTACAGGCTAAACAATCAAGCCTTCCTTGTTTTTTTTTTAAACTAATAGCTGAAAATACTTACATATAATCAACTTGATCAGTGACGAACTTCGGAGTTCTAGCAGACAAACGGAAGTGGATCGTGGACTGAAAATACGTTCTTGATCCCACATACCTCTGGTTGCATTTGGTTACCCACAGCACTACCACCAATTTATACGTTAATGAGCTTGAAATGACAACGTTCCCAGGGCTCAAGACTCGTCCCGACCTCGCTATTTTGACTTTGTCCGCTGACATGATCATGTTCTCCGACTTTGACAAATTACCCATTTTCTGTATACACACCAGTTATTTAATAGACATTAGTCTGACACAGCCAACATTATCCTTTGAATAAGTGTTTATGTAAAGTAATATTCTAGATATGAGAATTACCCTTACTAACGCAATAGGTAGAGATTCACGAATTTTTAAATCGTAGTAAAAAAATAAAGAGCAATTATCAGAAATATTCATTACGAAAATTAGTTATAATTAAGATAAAAACGCTTTTAAAATTTAACGATTGTTAAAAGAATGGTTGATGAACTTTTATAGTGAAACTTATATTCTTCAATTCTAACGTGTTCTATGATAAGCGTGCTCCGCTCGTGTGTGAATTTCTCCGAGCTTAATTTACGTGTATTCGTTCAAAGACTATTCGGCTGAAGAGCTCGGTGCCTATAGACTAGAGAATTTGGGGAAACTTCTTTCACAACACTTTATACTCCTACTCCTTTAATCAGATTCAATGCTAGAAATATAAAACCTTCGATTTAAAAAGCTGGTCGCTAACGTCGTCTATGTAAAATTTAAAATTTGGTATGGCTGTCACGTCTTTCATCGTGTTGATGTATTTCAGTGTTCTGGTTGGGAGGTTTCCTTTAAGATTGCACAAATAGACTTTGGACAAAATAGCTCCAGCTCCCAAAGTCCACACCAAGAGCAGAAGCCTGTTGGACAAATTGCGAAATGCTGAGCCTTTTATAGCTGTAGGGAAAAATAAATTGATTTTAGGAAAGCGTTGTTTAACAACAGTAAAGTATTCCTGATATCAGAAGTACTGCATTATATCTGTTATGAGAAAAATATTCAATTATGCCAGTATTTTCAAAATTAAGGCTGGCTTTCCATTTAAAATGGTTTTAAATTTAAATCCAATTTACAGTTAATTTTATGTCACAATCATTTATTTTAGTGAATACTACATTTGTATAAAAATATTTTATCTTATATTGTAAATTTATTATACTTTTATTACTTAAGATAATTTTCTTTTAATTTCACTGGAGTTAGCTTATTTGTATTTAATATTTAACTTCTTGTTAAAACCATATTTAAAACATATTAGAAATGTTTTGTCATCAATTGCTATTTCCACTGACTTAATAGTTACCAAATTTAAAATCTCGCTTGGAATTCGGCAATGTTGCGGGGATATTGATCAGGTTACAGTTTCTAATAATAGCTCCAGAGTAGTTCCCTTAAATCAAAATATAGGGCTGTCATTCTGTTTTATGCAATCAGTAGTGGACAATCATTTAAGTTAACTTAGAGCCTTATGTCACCAATGCATTAGCGCACACAGAAATTAATTAAAATGGTTTCAGAGGTTTGTGAAAGGTGCTTAAATTTAAATAATTAAAATATTAATTAAAATAAGCCTACTTGGGTTTTAAACAGATAACCGAACTTTCCCTTTAGGAGTGCAAATAATTAATATTCCTGCTACTAAAACAGTTCTTATTGCAAACAAAGCGAGAGTGTTTTCAAATTTAAAATATTCTTAGAACTCGATTGGAGTTCAGAAATTGTTTCTTTAATACCAAAAATGTTAATATCGTTTATATAAATTTTAGGTGCCATTTTCCAAGATGGCGTGATAGAACAGACGCAAGTCGCGGGACGTGAGTCTCCCAAAGTCACAAAGAAAATTGTTTGAGTTTGTTTTAGGTCGACTATTTGTTCTAATGGACTACAAGCACCAATTACATAAACAATTATTCTCTTTTGTATAATTCTTAATTGAAGGGGCAAAAGTTTCACTTCTTATTATTGGAGAATCCCAAAACAATTCCTTGACTTTCTAGTAGCGGGCACTATTGACTTCTCGACATGAAAGTTTTCTTAAGATTATAAAATATTATCTTATCTATTTATATAAAATTGACCTTCTGGCTGGCACTAACCAAAACGGAACAAACATAAGCGAAATAATAAATACAATCGCAAGTTTCACGTAATTTTTGTGATGGACTGACCGAAATGTATTCCTCTGACTTAAATGACGTTTTTAATGTTTACGATATAGGCATGCGAATCAAACTTAAACGGTTCTGCAGCAGATGCGAAGCGTAGAAAAAGACGTTTGCCGCCATCTATCCAATCGAGTCCCATCCACTTCTGCTGCTTTGAAATCCACTGAAGGGTAACGCTGTCCGCAACAGAGATATGAAGATGAGAGTGAACAGAAGGAGGTTCCAGAGGATTGTCCCGAGTGACGCATGAGGCAGCAAGACGCGGTCCATTTGGCCCTGTCCATCCAGGCAACTGACGATGTGCAAAGCGAGTTATTTGAATGAATGCGATACAAAGTAAGTCTTTAAAGCCACGATCAATTTTGCTGGCGAGTATATTTCTTCTTGGATGTCCTTAGTTTAATCAAACGTAAGAATAGAAATGTTTATTAATTCAGATTGAAATTATATGTTGATGGTATCTATAATGAAGTGATCCCTGCCATCCTGAAAGTTTTACGGACACCTCATTCGTCTGACCAGGCAGAGCAGTCTCAGTTTGCGAGTCTCAAAACTCGTGAGAAAACACATAAAAGCCATTTTTTACACTTACGAATTCGCGCACAGGGCCACTTTTACACATAGACAATCTAAGAAAATACCCGAGTCCTCGCAGAGTTCGATCAACGTTTCTAGTTTTTAAGATAGATTATCAGCAAGATTCTACTACATGTGCAATAACGATTTAAATTGTTATTACTGTTATACCTTATATAACTTACGACGTTAGTGTTGGAATTATATTCCTTGATTGCTTAAAAGCGATTTAATAAATGTTAAATAAACTAGTTAAAGTAATTTCTAAAATGGTCAATTTTGTTCCACTAATAATAATGTGATTAAAGTGATTAAAGTGTCTTACTGGCGTTTGAAAAGGATTGGTCGAATCTGCTATCACGAGGTATGGATAAGCTATTTGACTTCTGAAACATCTGTGTGGGCTTAAATAGTATTTGATACAAAAGTTCAAATTTAAGCCGTGGGTATTGTTTAAAATCTTATCTAAATCTCTAAATCAAAGTTTTCTGAAACTATAAAATAAAACACTTATTAACTATAAAAACAAAGGCAGAACTTGATTTACTGATCAGTAGGAGTCGCCTGACTTTGTCCAATGACCCCAATTGTAATCTGACTTAATTTACATTATTTTCTTGATGACCAAATAGTTTGATATTTGACCCCGCTAAGACGCCTCAATCATAGGTCAAATCTTCTGAAATTTATGGAATCTGTGCTATCCACTACATAAGAATGTCTAAAATTGTCGAGATATACATTTTTGAGACTCACTCCACCAGAAAAACATAAAATGTGTAATATTTTGGGTGAATTGTCATGGAATGACCCGTTGCCGTACAGACATTTATAAAGTGGATAAATTAAAAAAAAATTGTTCGTTCACCCCATAAATTTTCAGGGTGTAAACTATTTTCCTTTAACCTCTGAGAATACATAATTTTAATAAATTTTTTAAAAATTGGAACACACCATGATTTGCTAAATATTTTGTATTAAACCTTCTATCAAATTTCTGTTAGATAATTTTTTTAATAATGATTTAAAGCTAAAGTAATATTCGTAAGCAATTTTGTTACGTCTTAAGCCGAGTTCACACTACACAATTAGGTGGCCCAATTAATTGTATAGTGTGAACTAGTCTTTACACCTCTTACTTTAAAAATTGCAATTTGGTTGATTTAATTATCCAGAAAACAATAAATTATGCTTACTCGGAAGTTATTTGCAGATTGATTGGCTAAACTGAAAGTAAAGAGGAACAGGAATACAGATAAATACTCGACAATTTCCCCAAAGGCTGCTTAAATAGACCGATTGAAATGCTCATAGGGAAACTGATCGAGATCTTATTAAAAATTTTCATTTCAAGATGGCGCTAATTTTAATGCTCCGTTGGGAAATGCATCAATTCATAATTTAGGTAAGCATCTTTAAAACTATGAAATGCGAGGATTAATGTAAAACTATAAACAATTGTTGCTTAGAAATTAGACTAAAATAAAACACGTGTGAAAAGCTCACGTGTGACTAAGCGTAGCAAGGGTTAAAAATTTCCAAAAGCGTATTCATCTATAGCCATGCGTCGCCTATATATTAGAGCCTATCGCCGCCTATATTTTGTGTAACGCCCAATCGCTGCCAACTATATTTCTTATAGGGATGCACCGATATGTCGGCCTATTTTCCTGATATTGGTAACGGCCAATATCGGCAAAAGCGAGGATATGGTATCTACAGCAATAGTACTTATAAAGATTTTAGCCAAGCGATTTGGTTGTAGAGTAAAACTGAGTTCTACCTATAAAGATTTGAAGAATAAATAAATTTTTCTTATTACAAAAAGGTTTTCTCACTCCTTTGGGATATAATGAAGCTTCCCCTGTAGCACATGAAGTCGTTTTACGGTCGGGATACGGTCGAAAAGTCGCTTTATAGTTGACGACCAAATGCCGACCTAAAAACGTCCGAACGTTTTTCGACAATAAAACCGTAAATCATTTTTTGGGACTATTTATGGTCGGTATGCCGACCATTATCCGACTTAAAATAGACCTTACATTTAATTATTACCCCTGTGGCACAAAGAGTCGATTTAAGGTCGTGCTTTGCCAATTAATCGCTCAAAACTATGAAAGTTTGACGATTTAATAAAACAAATTGAAATATTTTTAAAATAACTTCCTTTCTGTATTATATTTTTTCGAAAAAGATTATATATTCAATTTGTGAAAGTTTCCTTATTAAAAATCTCTCGGCTCAAGTAGGTTACATTCGTATAGCTAAATATGTTAGGCTAAGATATTATTAATGAAGATTTATTCGTTACTTTTACTAAGCCCCAAGAAATTCTAGAACTCTGTACTCTAGATTCAAGAGCTTTCCGATTGCCGGAAATAAACTCATTGTTTAACTCCCGTTCATGGGACTTGACCAACTGCATACATGTATATAGCTATATTTACGGTTTTATGTGGTCATTTTCAGTCACTTAAAATATCAAAAAGTAAGTCGTTTCGACGTAATAATAAAGTACATGCTAAGTCGGGATAACGTCGTTTCGGTGTCGGTTGTTAGGTCTAATAAAAGGCGGTAAAGAGTCGACGTTTTGTAGTCGGCCGACCCTTTTACCAATAGGACATTTCGACCCTCAATCCAAAGGTCGGCCGACCGTCGGTCGACCTTAGTGTTTAGTACCTTTTGCCGACGTCGGCCCGACTCTAATTTGCTACAGGGGTTGATTCGGCCGAAACATTACACATTAACTAAAGATCACCAAAACTATTTTTCGCAGCCTCAGAAAAAGACATTTTCTTAAAGAGGAAAGCTTTGTCAATAATGGGTAGCTGATATTATCACTATTACGTTTAAGAAATCAAACCACGCGTTCAACTAGAGCGGATCTCATATTGGCCCAAAAAGGGAAACGGAGATGCTCTCTATGTGTGTTAAGCGTTCGACGAGACCAGGTCGCAATTGGCTGTTCGCCGGCCAATAGGAGAGCCGAATATTCAAATCGATAGACGCATGGTGTAAGTTATATATTCATGGGTGTATATGAAAAAAATTAACCTTTTAAGTAAACGCTAAAGTTCACATTATTTCCCCGAACAGGTACACAAGTGCATTGTGCAATAATTTTTAATTTTCTAAGGTTGCGACTGAGAATATTTCGAACATAAGAGTAATGTTTGATCAATAAAATTTTGACGTCTGAAATTCTGCTGTAAGTATGGTTTCTCCAGATAATTTTTTCAAATAAATACACATTACAGAAGCATTTCTTGATTGAGACTAAGATATAATTGCATGTAAATTAAGTCTGTTTAATTTAGGAAGAAATTGTATAAATTTTATTACGTTACGTTCTTCAGGTTTTTCACAACATATTTAAATATGAAATCCGCAAAAGGTGTATCTTGAAAGTCAAAATGGTTCTTGAACCATCCGGCATCCAGAGTCTTCTTTTCGATCTAAATCAAATCATGAGAGCTAAAAACTTCATTTTGCCTTAATATGAACATACTAAAATAAATAGTTACCAAATAACTGTTTTATTTTTTATTAAGATCGAATTATTATTTTTGATAAATAATAATCAAATAATAACCATATCTGATATATCAAAATGTAAATATGAGCAAGTTCCGATTTGTTTTATTTATGAATGTTTAAGTATTGTTTTAATGTAGCGTATGCGATTTTTAAATGAACTTAACGACCCTTAAAAAAATGTTTTGAGCGAAAAACTGACAACTGCTGTGTACCAACTTTTTGGATTTCAGAAAATAAACCACTATTATATTATTATATTATTTTCTATTCTATTATAAGTAATAAATAATTAAAATTAATAATTACAGTATTTAATACATGAATTATTTGTTAGGCATTAATAAAAAAAATGTTTAAATTTCGCGGGTTTATTATATTGATTGTAGTTTCCCTTTCATTTTGTGTGTGAATAAAGCTTCACGTTTATTTCGTTCAGGTAGTTTTAGTTTTAATGCTTTGCGACAGTACATAATAACAGGTTATGGGTTCGGCAAGCGATCCAAAGCACTGAGGAAATATAAAGAGGCAAGAAATACGTAAGAAGAAGAGCGTATAATATTTTAAATAGAAGAAACGAAAATAAAGGAAGCAAAGGCCCGAGTAGAACAATGATTCGCACTCATTAAATGTAGGCACCCACAAAATTCAAAGTAAGAAGTGAAAAGAGTAACTGTTAAACAAAGAAACGAGCAGAACTAAGGGTTCGAAGTCATCTTGCGGTCATCAATAAATATAGGTAATGGGAGACGAGTATAGAATAGTGAAATTTAACTCTAAGAACTATGAGAGCTCATGGATTATTGGAAGCGAAAGGATGTTGGTCAGCTATAGATCCTGGTTTTGGAGAAGAGATGACAGCAGCGCAGAAAGTTTTGGATCATAAAGCAAAAGTTATATTATATTTAATACTCAATGATGAAAGCCTCGATGATATTGCTGATTGTGACCGAGCTTCGGAAGTTTGGAATGCACTGTCTTCAATTCACACAACGTATGATACATGGCACGGCTTACTATTGTTAAAGGATTTCGTTCATACAAGAAAAGCATCGAGACTATAGGAGAATACCTTACTCGGAGAAGCGCCCTTTATCATAAAGTGAAAAACGCGGGTTTCTAATTTGAAGAAGTAATTCTGGCAGGTTTCGCTATTCTTGGCTTGCCTAAGGAATACGGGTTTTTGGCTAGAAGTTTACAAATCGCCAAAAATTATTTAACAATGACGACTTTTAAGGCAAAGTTGATAGAAGAAGAGCGACGAATTGAGACTACAAAAAATTAAAGTTTCTGAACCCAACGATAAAGAAGTTGACAATTCTAAAGCATCTTTGGCTCAAGGATCGTATAGGGGATACCGTGGTTACTGTAATAAAGGCAGAGGCAGACCTAGACGACAATATAGAGAAAGATCTTCAAGACAGACCGATCCGAAAGAAGAAAAAGACTTACACGCTAATTTACGCTATCACAAGTGTCTGGAATTTGGGCATATTGGGCGAAATTGCACCTACACGTACACTGATGAAAACCGAAAAAACAAGTTATTATTTCCAAAGAAGCAGGAAACTGCTTACGCGAGCAATACCAAAGATGAGAAAGCTGGAGAGTATCCTAAACGGTCAGAAGCTTTATCAGTTACGAGAAAAATTCACAAAAAACTTTCCAAAAAGAGGAATCAGTCGTACACGTTGCAGGAGGGGGACAACTTATAACAACTGATGTTGGAATGTTAAAATTACATTGACTGAAGAATGTGGAGGATATAATTTAACACTGACAAACTCCCTATATGTACCAGAGCTAAACGGTAATTTACTCTCAGCCAGTCGGATAACTGACAAGGGACTGAACATCATTTGGAGAGAGGTGTTGCTCGAAATGAAAAGCGAGGCACTGTCATAGGCCTAGTAGAAGCGAATAAAATGGGTAACTCTACTTCTTCAAAAAAGTACCGAACAATGATAGTGAAAGTACATCAATAGCAGTCGCGAATCAAGCTACATTGAACATCAGAGACATATGGCATCAACGACTAGGTCAATTACACATTGCGGCGGTAGAAAATTTGGGAAAAACAAATGCAATAGCAGACGACATACACACCAAGAAAAGTGACAGGAAGTGCGAAGTTTGTTTAGAAGGAAAGCTGAAGACTAAACCATTTCCAAAACAGAGTACACTCTGTTAAATAAGTCTTCGGCCGTTGCGATTATCTCAAAAACTATGAATGATAGCAAGTTGAAACCAATTTATTTTTAATATTTTACTGATATCTTTCATACCTATGTCTTGACTCTCGCGTAGCATTTCCATATCCGCCGGAAACGCCAAATATCGTTTTTGAAAACTTTTTTAATAATGATGTTACGCCCCTGAAACCCGCATTTTTGGATTCAAAAGGGTCGATTCATATTTAGAAAGTGCCATTGTTATCCGGCTACGTCGAACGGCTGCTAAGATATGGCCTATCGAAAATTCGGGTATCATTCGGAAAATTCTAAAATGCTCGAGGCAACCGAGAAATAATATCTTATTGTTGAGGGAAAAAAAACTTTCGTCGTTTCATTGCGGGTAACACAATAAGCATATAAATATATATGCCGGATTAATAATATTGATTAATTAGGCATTTTAGAAAATTCCGAATGATACGCGAATTTTTGATAGGCCATATCTTAGCAGCCGTTCGACGTAGCCGGATAACAATGGCACTTTCTAAATATGAATCGACCCTTTTGAATTCGAAAATGCGGGTTTCAGGGGCGTAACATCAATTTTAGAAAAGTTGTCAAAAACGATATTTGGCGTTTCCGGCGGATATGGAAATGCTACGCGTGAATCAAGACATAGGTATGAAAGATATTAGTAAAATATTAAAAATAAATAATAGTTTTTGAGATAATCACAAATTGTGCCTCATTCACTCAGACGTTGTTGGCCCGATTAAGCCTACATCGAAAGGAGGAAACAGATAATTTGTAACATTTATTGATGATTATTCTCGATACAGCGAAGTGTATATGATGACAAGGAAAAGTCAAGTTGAAGATAAATTTGATATATTAGAAAAGTGGAAAATTATCACCATAAAAGAATCGTGACGTTACGGAATGATGATGAATACACGGGTAATACGTTTTAATCGCAATTGGCGACACTTGGCATCGACAGGCAGTTGGCGATTCCCGGTACTCCTCAACAAAACCTAGTTGCGGAACGCTCAAATCAAACCCTATTAGATACCGCAAGGTGCATACTCATTCAGTCGGGATTGTCAACTGGTTTTTGGGTGGACGCAGTAGAAGTTGCAAGCTACATTCGAAACCGATGCCCAACCAAAGCTAATAACGAAAAAAAACCTTTAGAATTATGGAAAGGGAAAACAATTGACATTAGTCATGCGCCTAAGAGTATTCGGATGTAAGGCATGGGCAATAAATAAGAGAAGAGAGTCTTAACTGTCACCTAAAGGAATCACGTGCATTTTCATTGGTTACGACGCACATGCGAAAGCCTACAAACTGGGGAATTCGGAAACAGATGAAGTGTTCATTAGTGGAGACGTTCAGTTTGAAGAAGATGTTTTCCCCATGACAATTAAACGTAATTATATTTAACACGTGGGATTGAATTTATTAATTAGAGCTTTGAATTCTAAGACATTTGATATATGGGGCTTTACGAATACTTAATATTAACTGTCAATAAAAATGGTCAAGAGTGCGGGGGAAAATGTAACGGCCAAAGTAAATAACACACAAAAGTGAACATGAAGGATTACAGCATTCCATTCCGTACAGCGTTTAAGATTATTAATTAATTTTCATTAATCTGAATATGAAAACCTTAAAATAAATAATTTATACGTGTTTAAATACTTTACAACTCAAAAGTATATTTAATAAATAAATGTAATATAATCTCTGGAGCTGTACACTCTGTTTAAAAAGTCTTCGACAGGTGAAATTTTTGCCCTCTTTTTAATTCTGCTAGAAAACTATAATAGATAGATCGATGAAACCAATTGCAACTATTATTTATTTTCCAATATCTTTCGTTATTTATCGGTTTCGTCCACCAAAAATTAATAGTTTTGGCAGCTACCGTCAAAACTCATTTTTGACAACTTTTTAAATATTGGTTCTACGGCACTGACTCGCGCGTTTTTGAATTCACAATGGTTGATTCATATTTAGAAAGTGGAAAAATGTTCCCTCTACAACCAACGGTTGAGAAGTTATCGCGTTTACAAACTTTCGTAGAAATTGTTTATAATAATGGTTACCACAATTTTAAATCAGCCTTTAATTAAACATGTTGTTGGATCGCTGTCGAAGTTACGTTATTAATAATCGCTTGGTGCATTTTAGGTGTTTCCCAATTTCGACGAAAGTTCCCTTTTGTCTCCTGCCAAGAAATAATATTAGACCCCGTTCGCCACTGCTTTAAACTTAAATATCTTCCCCACAATTACAAGATCAAAATTTGCAGAACATTATTTACTGCCTTTTAGATAGATATTATAAGCTCAATTTTAATAATGCTGAGAAATTAAACGTTTCTTACTCTGAGTTGAAATGTAGACATTTAGAACAGCTATAAAACGTACCTAACGGTCGTCAAGGCTTATTCATTTTTTCGAGTTCTTCGAACTAAAAGTAAAAAGTTTTACAAAAATACTGCGAAATAAATAAAAATCGAACACAAAACACCTAGATTAGACTGCCGCGGATTATTTTTAAAATATTTGCAGTGAGAATATACGGAATATTTTTATATTTCTGATAATTCCAATCAATAAAATCACTAAATTCAGGTTTATTAAAGTTGCACGAGTTCGATGCAGACATTTGAGGCAACTGTATATTACTACTAAACGTACTTCCGATAGGCTTATTCAGGGTTTTGAGTTTTATGATTTAAAGGTAAAAGAAGAAAGAGTTTTACAAAAATTTGGCGAAATAAAAAATAATTTACAATTTTATAGATTTTTATAATAATTTAGAAACCGAGTCTAGTTTTGTTACCGATAATTTGAGCAGGGAACACATAAGTGTTAAGTGTTCCCTGATTTGAGCTACAGCTACAGACAATACTATTATTCTAACATTAATATATTACGAAATAAATTATTCAAATTCCAAGAATAGTAAATCCTTGCCTTAAGCAGTGTACTAATGAAATTTATAGTGATTATTAAAGGGAGTTCAATATATTATTATTATGTCTATACCAAACCGTCTGTACCGAAAACTCCACTAACTTATTAAAAATTGAAAATATTTGACATTTTTGTATGTTTGCGCTTCGACTTACTCAATGATATAACACAATTTACTCGTTAATCTCAAAAAAGGCTTGAATTTTTCTCTCAGTTAGAGTAAGATTACCTTTGCTTTGCCTAAAGTGAAATATATTTATAATAACGAAGTATACCCGTTGATAACAAGCGAGCGTAGCACTGTGCTTCGCGCTGGAACGAAAATGACTCTTATAAAGTGCGTTTCTAATTTGAGGTAGTTTTAAAATTTGTCAACAGATTGTCAACATAAAAATGTTTTCTGAAAGTACCGATACTTATGCTTTGTTTATTATTTTGGAAATCGGATGTATTATTCAAAATATTCGAGTGGCATAAGCGTTTTTTCGATGAAATTTAACTATACTCCAATTTCAGAGTAGAGTTTTTCGATAAGTCTCAGTTAATGCTTTCCACAATATCGTTGTTTTTCTAAATTAGATAACAATGTTTTGAAAATTATTTCCAAATTGAGAAAAAACCGTATAGGGCTGTTACTATCAGCTTCGGTTTTTGTTATTCAGGAAATTCGTTGTATCATTTGCTCAACATACATTTATAAGTATTGCCCCGAAAACTGCATTTTGTAGTTCAGTAATCTGGTGGAGCTACACAACTTTAAAACGAATTTTCAGGCGCCGGTTAAATTCCCTGACGACGAGGCCTTGAGTCGGGCAAGCTGATCAAAGTCAGTTAAATGGTCAATGAAAATGAATTAAAAATATTGTGACAGTTGGTTCGGTGTCATTTCATTATAACAGAAGCCATGGTTCCTAAAGCAATGGTTTCCGAAACTTACCAGTCCAAGTGTTTGACGCTATTAAAACAATTTTGCACTTTTAAAACACTTGCTAAACTAATAATTTCTAAATATTGCTAGGTCGAGCAACACGCATTACACTACTTGGCAGTGGGCCAAATTAACTTTCAAAAACTGTTTGTTTTATCATTCCAAATAAAAGAAAATGCTCAATAATAAATAATAATAAATAATTAGTTCAATAATTAAACGATTAATTTATTAAATAAATGATTAAATGATACATTATATAATTAATTAAATAATTAATTTAGTAATTAATTAATTAATTAATTAAATGATTAAATGAAACATTAAATAATTAATAAAATAATTAACTTAATAATTAATTGTTTAAACAATTAATTATTAAACTGATTAAACAATTAGTTAAATAATTGATTAAATAATTGATTAAATAATTAATTAAATACAAAATAATTAATTAAATAACTAACTAATTATGTGATTTAATAAATAAATAAATAATTTAATAATTATTTAATTCAATAATTAATTAAATACAAAATAATTAATTAAATAACTAACTAATTATGTGATTTAATAAATAAATAAATAATTTAATAATTATTTAATAATTCAATAATTAATTAATTTTATTAAATACGTAATTGAATAATTTAAATAATTAAGTAAATAATAAATTAAATAATTAAATAATAATCGGCTAGGCTAATACCCAAGGCACCACCCTAGGCCTAAGTCATCGAGTGACTTTTAAAGCCTTTAATTCAAGTGGCCGGGTTACAATGCGTAGGAGGGTGGTGGCAAGCTCTGCAAGCCACCAGCTCCCTTCACTAACTATTACCGTTAAGTTAACAAGTTTTTATGGAAGGGGAAGCCGAAGATCTCGGGGGAAAACCCCTTAAACCAGTGGGGAGAGAACTTGCAAACTCAACGCTGAAGGAGTTGTGCCGAGTTTTCACCCAGTGCCACAAGTTGGGATCGAACCCGGCTCCTCTTGCTGCGAGGCGAAAGTGCTAACCACTCCGCCACCCAATTAAATAATAAGATGAAATGAAACATTAATTAAGTATAATATTGAATTCAATGAAATAATGAAATAATTTAAATTATATAAATGAAATAATGAATCAAGTTAAATTATTATTTAAATGAAATAATGAAATAATTTAAATTATTTAAATGAAATAATGAATTAAATTAAAAAATAATTTTAATGAAATAACTATTTTAATGAAATAATTAAATTAAATAATAATTTATATGAAATAACTATTTTAAGGAAATAATAAATTAAATTAAATAATGAATAACAACAATTAATTAGTGAATAAAATAAAATAATGAATAACATTAATTAAATAGTGAATTAAATTAAATAATGAATTAATTTAACTAAATAATAAATTACATAAATTAAATAATTAAATAGTGAATTAAATTAAATAATGAAATAATTTAAATTTTATAAATGAAATAATGAATCAAGTTAAATTTTATAAATGAAATAATGAATCAAGTTAAATTATTATTTAAATGAAATAATGAAATAATTTAAATTATTTAAATGAAATAATGAATTAAGTTAAATTATTATTTAAATGAAATAATGAATTAAGTTAAATTATTATTTAAATGAAATAATGAATTAAACTATTTTAATGAAATAATTAAATAAATTAAATAATAATTTTAATGAAATAACTATTTTAAGGAAATAATAAATTAAATAAAATAATGAATAACATTAATTAATTAGTGAATTAAATTATATAATTAAATAGTGAATTAAATAAAATAATGAATAACATTAATTAAATAGTGAATTAAATTAACTAAATAATAAATTACATTAATTAAATAATTAAATAGTGAATTAAATTAAATAATGAATTAAAATAACTAAACAATGAATTAAATTAATTAATTAATTATAGATAAAATTAATTAAACATTGAATTCAATCAATAAAATATTCAATAATATTAATTAAACACTGAATAAAATTAATTAAACAAAATTAATTAAACACTGAATAAAATTAATTAAACAAAATTTAATAAATATTGTATAAAATTATACAAATAATGATTAAAATTTATTAAATATTTTCTTAAATAAAGAAATATTTTCTTAAATAAAGAAATATTTTCTTAAATAAAGAAATATTTTCTTAAATAAAGAAATATTTTCTTAAATAAAGAAATATTTTCTTAAATAAAGAAATATTGAAATAAATAAATAAATATTGAATTAAATAAAGAAATATAGAATTAAATAAACAAATATTGAATTAAATAAAGAAATATTGAATTAAATAAAGAAATATTGATTGAAATTTATTAAATATTGAATTAAATTTAATAATCAATTATATTAAATAATGAATAAATTTAAATAATGAATTAAATTAAATAACAAATTTATCTAAATAATAAATTTAACTAAATAATGAATTAAACTACCAAAATAATGAATTAAGTTAATTAAATATTGAAATAAATAAATTGAAAATTTATTAAACATTTAATTTAATCAATAAAATTAATTAAACAAAATTAAATAAATATTGTATAAAATTAATAAAATAGTGAATAAATTTTAATAAATAACGAAGTAAATTAAATGAATATTGAATTAATTTAATTAAATAATGAATTAAAAAATTAACTAGAATAATTAAATTAAGCTTAATTAATTAAGGAATGAATTAATTTCATTAATGAATGAATGAATTTATTTTATTAAAGAATTAAATTATTGAAATAATGAATAATACTAATTTTTTATTTAACTTTATGTTGTATGATTCATAAAACATTTTTGGTTATGAGTACCAGAAGAATATGACTATAGGCTAGTTCCCACTTGGCGAATTTTCGAGACGAATAAAATTTTCGCGCAACGAAAAAAGAAGCGTTTTTTCGGTTGCTGGTGATGCGGTTCTTTCTCACTTAAGCGCGAAAATTTAAAAACGCTGAAAATAACTCATGCGAGTTCTTAGTATTGATTTAGGCCTAACATAGAACATCAGTTCAAAATTAACCCAATGGATGTTCCTGTTGATAATTTCAATAAAATTAATTTATTTGTACTTAATGTCTTATTGGTTTATGCAATATACAATTATATGTCCCCAAAAGATAGACGTTTTTTGGTTAGGGAAATATTTCAAATTACCTTTACTTCAGTATCTTGGTTAAAATGGCTGAGCTGCTTTTCTAAAGACCTAGGCTTAATAAGTGACGGACGGGAGCGGAAGAGATCATTGATTAACAATAACTCATCCATGAAGAGATCGAGGGAACGCGTTTTCTGATTGGCTGAAGCTTTTTATCGCCCAGATAAGGACGTCAAAAAATAGAACATTCGCTAGATACCGTGGATTAAATTTTTAGTCCTTTCCATGCTTTGATAATGCGCCCTACGTACTGCTGGTCTCAATGCAGCTGACGTAGGTGATAGCACAGAGTGTGGCTTTTGATATATTTTTCGTTAGACCCAGCAAACAATTTTTGGTTATAAATTGAACGTAGCTTCTGTAATTTCCTCGTCTTCCCCGAGTGGCGCTAGCTCATTGAAAACGTCCTCGTCTGCGTCAAGAAACGCTTTCCAAAATGACGTCTTGGCTTTTTCCGCAAACCAGTCAGTCACATCTGAACCGGATACGGCATGAAAGCCTAGCAAAGCGGACAACTTCAGTGGTTCTAATGCATTGTAATAATCTTTCAGATTTATTTCAACGGGTATCGACGTATAATCAAAATTAGAACATTGGTAACTGGGGATAATATTGGCAGTTTAAAGGGATCCCTCACTCACAACAGGGGAAGGCATAGGGGTCACAAAAAACTGGTTTTGAAACACACTGTAAGTCTGGATTTTATGTTACCCCTATGCCTCCCCCTGTTGTGAGTGATGGATCCCTTTAATTACATCTCTCCTAGAAGAAATGTTTAGCGTTGAGTATTAAATATAGCGTCTCCCTCTTCGTGAGAGCTTTTCAATTTAAGTAGACTTGGCTTCTTCTTTAAACGATACTGTAATAATATTACAATTGAAATTAGCGCCATTAAGTGTATTAATGTGCTTAAAGATGGCGTTAGCGTGCCTACCGGTAAAAGACGACAAATAAATTATAAATAATTAAATTGCTTTGTATAAAAGCCAATATAACAAGATTGGAAGAACATTCTTCTCAACCATGTTATAAACTTTTATACTATTTAATTTGGTCTGATCCTTACTTAACATGTTGTCCGAAGTTACGAATCTACGTTCATCACTACGAGTTTCCATCTTTACTGGGTAAAACTTGCCAAATTAGTTGATTCATCATCATTCTTTACTTTGCCTGCTACGCCAAGTAGTGGTAGAACAGCGATGCGTGTAATTTCTTTGGTATTATACACGAGTGAATTGTGAGCTGGTCAGCCCATAGTCTATTAAAGAATCTGGATTTCCCTTTTCTATACTTATTGTTCGTGATTGAAAGCATTTTCCATTTGACAAGAAACGCCAAACCTTGTGTGTAAGTGGGAAATTTGGCGCTTCGAGGTCGTACAGATTTCGGAACTGAGCATGGAAGTACTTTCTATATTTCGTGCCTCCCCTTTAAAGTGAAATTGTTTATTTGAATACGACGGCTTGACTTTTTGGTAAATGACCATAACTGTTCCTTGCATAGTACGTTGATCATCAGGAGTGTCCTCTTGGAAGTCTAAGTTGTCAAAAGCGAATGATATTGTTCGTCCTAATACAAAATTCGGTGGAACATAGATACCACCGTTTTCGTTGATTCTAGGTAGTACATTTTTAGCTATTAACGTCTCAACATCTTTCACCATTCAATAATTGACGCTCAATTCCTAAACGACTCAGTTGCTCAACTCTTTTCTAACAAGAAGTTCTCAAAGTGAACAAACACTATCCTTGCCATTGACGTGACCCTTAATTGGTCAAACATTTATACTCAAAGTTAACACCTCGGTGTTGTAACGTGAACCCCTTATTATATTCGGCCACTTATTTATCTCCCGCTTTGTGTGTGTCCACTTAATGAGTCACTTTAAAACCTTGAATTGTTTTTATTACTTTAAGTGTACCCTTCGACATTATTTTCTTTAAGGTAAGGATATCATTGATGAAATATGTTTTAAATTGATACCCTACATCGAATGATTAAGTTCCAAAAGCGAAATAAGAGTAAGTGGGTGTTCAATTTGGTGCGCCACCTTTCGATAATACTTCACGTACATACACGAACGGTTAATTTGCTGTACACAGTGTAAGTCTTCATGCAATGAGCTTTCATTTGATACCTTACACCATAAGGTTCAATACCAAAAGCTAGTTTGCTTGAAAATGGAGAGGGGGCGGGGTTTAATGCGCCCCTTATAGATAAAAATTTGGGCCTGCTCTTCATAATGCATTGCGAAACCTAAATAATCTTGTTTTAATGATAAACCATTAACAAAATATTAAACATTATTAAATTTATATATTAAAGAACGTTATTAAAAATGATGAATTTTTGTTGCGTATTTCTCTTATTAGTAGCGTAATATCAAGCCATTGAACGTTACAACCGTCTAACTAGGGTGTGAATAATTAATTTTTGAAGTTACCCCCTGACGCAAAAAAATAGTATAATATTTTTCGAGGAAATCTTGACAACTTGAATTTATTAAGATATGCTAATTTTTTTTACAAAAGCGTTTCTACGGTGCCCTAACCAAAGTCTCAGAAGGCCAGCAACTCTGAGTGGAGCGTCTAGGTTTCCCCCGTTTCTGCCCCCCTTTTCCGAATATGACTCTTATTCCTTTTTCCCTATATCGTTGGATACAGGGCCAAGTTAGGGCTTATTTATTTTATTAACATAATTAACAAATACATATTATTAATAATAACTAATTTATTAATATTTAATTATTTAATTAAAGCGTTGTGAAAGGCCCAACCAATAATTTCAAGCCATATAATCCTAAAAGTCTAGCCTTAACTAATTTTCTTAACACAATTTTAACTTGAAATACATTAACTGAAATTTTAAGCGTTTAGCTATAAGTATTTATTTCGAATACTTTTTTCACCTAGTGAGGAAAAAATCGTTAACCACGTGACTTATTCAACCGCTCTTGTTATGACCTTGGCGGGGGGGGGGGGGGGCACAAAGTGACGAAAAAGCGCGGGAACAAACGAAAAAGGCTAGTTCCCAGTAGAGCTCTAATCAATTAACATTAATAATGAGTGATGCTTGCGACATTTGCGTAATGCATTACGATGACATTCAAGGAACACAAATTTGAAAATTTTCGGAAGTAAGCTTTAAGCAAATTAAGACCTTCGCAGAGGATTGGTTATTACGCAACAACGAAACTGAAGGTAAGATAGCAAAGGTCTTCTGTGCTCTTCATTTAGATGAAATACGTTCAGACAAAGGCTTTCATCGACGTTGTTACGTGAGGTTCGCCGACAAAAGAAAATTGAAAATAACTTCTATTCGTAAGACAAAACGAAAAACTCCCAATCGTGCTCAAAATCATGACGGAGAAGGAGAAATTCCAAAAAAACGTCTTCGTTCAGCTTCAACGTCATCTACATTCAATTCCACCAGCGGGAACTCTAGCGTTATACTACCAAAAGACTGCCTCTTTTGTTAATCAGCTAAGACCATTAGAGATCCAAATGGAAAGCGGCATAATGATTATTTAACAAGTTGCGAAACTCTACAAGTCTGTAAAAATATTGTGATAATGGCGCATTATCGAATTGACGAAAAATTGCTTTCAAATATTGGAGACGTTGATCTATATACCGAGAGAAGCGCACTATCACCGATCTTGCTATTTAAAATACGTGCACCAATCGCCGATTTTAGCTCCGAAAATACCGAAGAATAATACCTTGTACGAGAAAGGTTTCTCGCATTTCAAAAAAAGTAGTATTAGAATCCTGTCTAATAGATAGAAAAGAAGTGT
Source organism: Leiobunum rupestre (assembly GCF_980474605.1). Lineage (NCBI taxonomy): Eukaryota > Metazoa > Arthropoda > Arachnida > Opiliones > Sclerosomatidae > Leiobunum > Leiobunum rupestre. Next base: position 55,851,689 of record NC_143384.1, on the reverse strand, counting down.
TTTCCATGAATTACTTACTGAAGAAGTTTATTCAGTGTGTAATCGAAACAGAGAGCATTAAGTCACCATCACTTTACAAATACCAGTTAAAAGAATCTGCTTCTCCAAACCTCACCTTCACCAAGCGTTTCCGAAAATCAGAGCTAGTTTATTTTGCCTAGGGGGATGCTGCGTCATACGTCAGAAAGCTCGACCGATTCCAAAGGGTCCGATGAAGATTCAATGGACAATTATGAAGCTGTAGAAATACAATTTCTAATTAAAAGAAGAGAGGGCTTTTACGGAGCAATGGAATTAAGAAAATCCCTTAAAAGTGTCTCCATACAACAGCTGGTACTGATAAACAAACTTGTTGATTAAAAAGTTTGCGTTATTCAGTTCATTTGTCGAAATTCTAGACTTCAGTAAAACATAAATACTCTCCTGTAGAAGGCTAAAATTTTTCAAGTATTTTTTGGGTAAGATATCTAAAACACAGGGATATGAATAGAAAAGTAACCAATTTCTCCATTTATTAGCCTTCCATAGATTGCGATCTTTTATAGAGCGAGGTCGCCTTGTAACTTCAGATGGTACTTTAATACTTTTTAAACGCATATCAATTTGTGATATATTTTGGGGGGAACCAATATAATAATTATCATTAGTGCGACTCAACCATTTCTCAACCAAACTTTTCACCACTCCGTTGGATAGTGATCATGAACCTGGTTTGTACTTATTTACTTTGGAATACTTTGAATGAAAGATTAACTTTGGCTTAAATATACTTAGATGAAGACTTACAAAGAACGGGAAAAGGGCGGTTTTCGAAAGGAGCTGACGGAACTAATAGGGCCTTTAATGAGGATCTCTACACTTTTCCTTTGGAGAGTGATCATGAACCTGGTATGTACTTTTTTACTTTGGAATACTTTGAATGAAAGATTAACTTTGGCTTAAATATACTTAGATGAAGACTTACCAAGAACGGGAAATGGGCGGTTTTCGAAAGGAGCTGACGGAACTAATAGGGCCTTTAATGAGGATCTCTACACTTTTCCTTTGGAGAGTGATCATGAACCTGGTATGTACTTTTTTACTTTGGAATACTTTGAATGAAAGATTAACTTTGGCTTAAATATACTTAGATGAAGACTTACCAAGAACGGGAAATGGCCGGTTTTCGAAAGGCGCCGATGGATCTAAAGTCACCAATAATGAGCGTCTCAACAATTTGCTGTCAGAGAGTGATCATGAACCTGGTTTGTACTCTTTCAATTTTGAATAACTATAATAGGTGAATAATATTTGATTAAAATATTTAGATGAGGTACAAAGAAAGGAAAGACATCAGTTTTCAAAATGCACTGCTGAAACTAAAAAGGCCAATGCAAGGGGTGAACATAGGAGAGGTTCGTGTTTCTTCACTTTTGATTACCTCTAATAGGTGAATAATTTTTGAGTAAACGTATTTCGATGTAGTCATTTCAAAAAGGAAAGAAATTCCCATTTTGAAAGGTTCTGACGGGACTAAAACGTCCAAAGCTGGGAGTCAAATCATGTTTTCATCATCATCAGAGAGTGACCATGAACCTGGTTCGTTCTTCAATTTTGAATACCTGTAATAGGTAAATAATTTTCATTTAAAAATATATAGGTGAAATCATACAAATAAAGAAAAAAGCTCACATTTCGGAGGGTAGCTTTGGCAAGGAAGAAGGTAAAATAGTATAATATAGTAATATCAAGAATTTATAGAGGTTTCTTGAGATGTTTAGCAAAAGGCAATCTTGGCCTTCAAATTTACAGCTGTACTCAAACTGCGCTGTGGTCATTCTGAAAAGGAATTAGATCATAGTACTGGCGCTTAATGTTATCGTTCATTGTTCTTAGAAACCTCTTAGTTCTTTGTGTAATAATAGAAAAATGACATTCATTTATATATCATGTAGAAGTTGATTTAGTAGAGAAATATACAAGGTTGTACAACCTAGCCATTTTGATGAGAAAGGAAATAAAGACCCTACAAAAAGAGCGAGATGCAAGAAAAGGCTGCACTTGCTTTTCAAAAAACCAATTATGTAAGTATGCAATAGCAAAAACCTATTTTTCAATCCCAGTGTTAAATACTAGTGGTGTGCGAGTACTCGAAAATTGCGAGTACTCGGACTCGGACTCGGAATACGTAATTTTATTACTCGCACGGGTACCTGATTCCCACGAAAAGGGTACATAATTACTCGAAGCGGACTCGAGTAAATAGATAATTTGAAAATTACCCGGCGAGTCTAATATTACTCGGCGAGTCCATTATTACTCGGTGAGTCCATTATTATTGGAATGTGGTATAAAATTAAATTGGTAATAGTCTAGATAACTTGTTATAAGTTAAAAGAAATACCTGTGATAAGTTTTTCTAGTCGAGCCCTAACCTAAACAGTATCATTTCATTTGTTCTATAGTTATATATAGTTTTAATTTTAAATTTTGTTCTTGAATACCAATTGCCACAAGTTGTGTCATTGAGAATTAAGATCAAATTAAAAAATATTTTTTAACATTCTGATTGCTGAATTACTGATTTTTCTATTATTTAATAAAATATAAAAGTCCTAAAAATTAAAATATATCATACTAATTAATTAGAAACCACTATTAATAAATTTACAAATTTAATGATTATTTAAACAGCGGCAAATAAATTCCAGACGAATTGGCCACGATAACTTAGGACTCGAATTGAACTCGATAAAAATTAGGACTCGAATTGGACTCGTTAAAAACATTCCGGACTCGTATTGGACTCGAAAGCTTTAAACCTAATTCTTTAGGACTCGAGGACTCGATCAAGCCCTTAATATTTGGACTCGAGACTCGACTCGAATTTCAAAAAACAGGACTCACACACCCTTATTAAATACGCAACAAATAGTCTTACTAGAATTGTTATAACATTCCATTTAGCCGAATACTTTTCCCTTATTTTAAAATGTGTTTAGAAATTTGCTTAGATTTTCTTTAATTTTAGCTGAAGAATTGGTCGGGAAGACGTTCTTGGAGGAAATTGGTGAAAATGTTAGCATTAAAATTTATTTTAAACCTGTCATTTCCTCATACTTGCAATGAACTGGATTTTTTTGTCGCTAAATAGCGCGTGTATAATGATGTATAATTTTAATTTATGTGTATTTTTCTCTTGGAATCATTGAAGATTTATTTAGGTAATGGAGTTCTTGTCCCTAAAGAGAAATGGGAAAATTGTTTAATGGCCAGTGGAGTGTCAAAGTTTGCCAAAGATTTAGCAACTGCAATTTGGGGTACGACTGAGCTCGCGAGTAGAAGCCTATCAGGAAAAACTTCCAATAGACTTAAAAACTTAACCCAACAAGTTCCAAGAAAGCCCTTAACACCTCATAAGGTCAATTCGATCAAAAGTAAGATAGTGATATCTTATTATGCAAATGTTTTGAAATTATAGAAGATTTAAATTAATTTTTATTTGAACCAGATTGCGTTCGATATTACACAGAAAAGCAAGGACGTGATGAGTCATATCAAAACTTAGCTGTTTCAAAGGTTAACAGAGCTTTAACAGAGAAAATTTCGGACATAAGAAAGCAAATTGACAAATAAAAATTAAAAACCCTTTAATTGGCATCCAAACATTGACAAATAAAAACATTTAAAATTTTTTTCGTTATTTTGAAACATAAAATTCCAAGAAAAATACCAATATGATACCTATAGGAAACAACACCAATAAGGTTCCTACTGGGGAAAATTCCAATAAGATTCCTATAGGAAACAATACCAATAAGATTCCTATAGGGAAAAATCCAAGAAGGTTCCTATAGGGAAAAATCCAAGAAGGTTCCTATAGGGAAAAATCCAATAATGTTCCTATTGGGTTAGATCCAATAATGTCCCATTGGGTTAGAACTAGGAATTGTTTCGAAAATGGTTAAAACACCAATTGGATTCCAATTGGTCGAAAAATGCCTATAGGAATCCAATAGGATATTTCAATTGGAATTAGTCCAAACTCCCCATTAGTGTCCAATAGATTTCCAATTATTGATTTTCCAATTGGATTCCTATTGATTTTTTCATGAGGGGAGGTACTGCGTATTGATGAGCAAGCCCAAATTGTTATCTATAATTAGGTGTTACAATCATCAAAATCGGTCAAGTAGATTACGTCTAAGCCAAATACAAATATGCTGCCCACCTTCGCCCCCTGAGCACCGATAGAAATGCGGAAAACGGTTGTTTCGACTTAGAATCACGCATACTACATCGCTAAACTGAAATAAAATTGTTCGACAAACCTATAAGAGAAACTTAAAACTAAGCGTCTTTAAGAACGAAACCGCCAGGCCGTTTTATCTCTAGTACCCGTAGGCCTACATACTCTTTGAATAGAGTAAATTTTGAACGCAAGGTCAAGGAGTAAAGTTTACGAAATAAACATTCACTGTTCCACCCCCGCCTAAAATATTAAAAATCAAAACGAAAAAAAATTTCGGCCCCAATACACAGTCTTATTTGGCGTCATTAATTGGGCCGACATTGCAGTTTTTCATAAATCTCAGCCCAAATAACGGCCTTTGAAAGGAAAATTATATGGGCTGAAATTTTAAAATGTTAACATTGTTGGCCAAATTAGCACGCGGTATTGTAGTAGCTAATTGGGCCGAAAATTCCGCATGTTAGTTGATTGGAAATTGTGCTTGATAATCCTTTTTTATTGAATATTACATATTAATAGCCTATTGCATGTTTATTGTGTTATAGTTGGTTTCAACGTTAACAGTGTAGCGTATTTTATGTTAAATTGTAAAAAATACATTTTACTTGGACACCCAACACTTGCCATTAATTTAATAATAGCGTTTTCCATTTGACTGCTCGAGATTCGCTCCGAATCTGTCTCTGACGTCATAGATCTCGCCCCAATCGACTAGAGTAAAACCGCAAATGGAACATAACATTAACATATTCCCGCGCTTTGTTGTTTTTCACCTGCTAGTAATATTAATTTTCGCATCTTGGTCTGCCATTTTGCCAACAAAACTAAAAGGAACACGCAAAAATTTGCTCCGATCTCGATCCGTTGATCTGTCGAAAACAGCAGATCGGTTTTGGGCGATCTCCGAGCACCCGAGAGCGGGAAATGGAAAACGCGAAACTTAATTGATCGGAGCAGATCCGAGAACGCAAATGGAACATAAAATGTTGATCAGATCGATCTATAGCGCTCGAGAGCAGTCAAATGGAAAACGCTATTAGTAATCACACCCTAGATCACCCTAGACTTGTTAATACCCCTAGACGTACCAGTATACCTTCCATATTTGTTGGCGCTAGGGAAACCTACAACAAATTTTAAGCTTACTATTTAGATCGTAAGAAATAGCAATTCATAAACACTGCCTATTTATAAATCTAGTTATTATTTACTTTATTGACTGTTTCAATAGCTACAATCATTTCAAAAACAGTTGCTAATCTTATCCATGGAAGAACAATTAAAAAATTAAAAAATAGGAGTTACAATAATGTAATCAAAATCAATGTACAAAAATTTGTCATTCTATCAGAAGGTTAAAAACATACATTATGATTATGACCATGGTCATAATTACTGATTTAGTATATACTTAATATAAGCATATTAGTAATTTAATTCTTAATTTAAGCCACTGTAGAGATAATGAGTTATTATATGAGTGTTAACTTTAGTCTTCATAAAGTGGCATTCACATTACCAGCTTGGTACATATATTAGCAAAATTTATAATATAAACTACTTATTCGTTTAAAAGATGTACTAGTTTGTTCTTCAATTAACTTCTTTTGGATAATATAAAAACTGGTAACATCAATAGTTCCAATCCGAAAACTAGCTACCAACTTATTTATTCCAAAAAAATTAATCACATGGTTATCAGGTATAAATATAATGCAAAGTAAAGATTTAAATACTTTTCTCAAAATTGACCAAGATAACTTGAAGATGACAATTGACCAGACAGAGTTGAAATGACAATAGCATGTGGCGCAGATAAATAATATTGAGGAAGTGAATGACCCTGTGCCTGACTACTTATGTTACCTCTAATAATAAATTTTAAATGGGAAATATCTTCAAAACTGATTTAAGTGGCTTATCTTTACCACACAAAATTAAATAGCTAATGCAGTTAAATAAAAATTACGTGTTCTTGAAATTTGATTACCAATATTCTAAACATGGAAAGAAATTTTAAAATAATATAATTATGTAGAAGTATTCTACTACATACTTTGGTCTGCTAGGTAACTAAACGTTAAATTTGGTTTTCGAAATACAGATTTTACTGTGAGATTTTACACCTCTCTTACTCTGAAAATGTACCAAACAAAATTTGCATTCATAATGATAATTTCTGTGTATCTTTTTTCTAGATTGTACCTGTGAAATATGACCTTTTGAGCTAAATGCATCACAATTATCCAAAGAACATTCACCAGATGTCATTTTTGGTATTTTTGTACGACAACAATGCCCACATAAGCAACCCATCAGGGATTGATTGCAAGAACGTACCAATGTAAGATTTGATTGGCATTTGTTGATGCTTTCACGCACATGAGAATGATAATGTTCTTTTAAATGGAGACTTTTCTCAAAATACTTGAAGCACAGATTACACAGATACATCTTTTGATGTATTTGAAGAAGCAGGTGTTGATTTAGTTGTATTGACTGCGTAAACCTTTCAGGGCTATTGTGAATCAAAACATGTAGAATAGAAGAATTATAGATATTTGTGGAGAAATCACAGACTTCACATTTGAATGGGTTAGCATCCAAATGAATTGTGAGAGAGTGCTTAACAAAATGTGCTGTACATAGAAATGTTACTGCACACTCTTTACATTTTAGTGTCATTTTCCTCTTTCTTTTTCTTGTACATATACTTTCTGGTTGTTGATCCCATGGAAAGAGCCGCTTCAATTTGATTCTTGCTCTGCATGCCTTTTTTAAATCTTTCTCTAAATGTACATCAAAAATATATTATTGACTGAAAGTATAAATGATTCATAATTTGTCCTATTAATAGATGCATTATGGTAATTAAACAGAAACAGTAATATGGTGGCCCATGTCAATTAACTAGCTTTTAATTAATTTGTGACAGTTACTACAAAATTTGATGGTTCACTTATTTCATAGTCAGAAAGAGTACTACATGTAGTAGTGATAAAATACCCGAATAGGAAGAATAGTCCATAATGAAAAAGGAAAAAAAAAGCGAAACCCTAAACAAATTTGAAGAAATTTAAAAACTTACAAATAGTTCATACTAATAGGTCTTCGAGCAAACAAAGAGGCGAATCTCTGACCAAATAGATCTTAAGAGTGAAAAACTAATTAAATAGCCAGAAATTCCAACGGTAAACCGGTTTTGTCCTATTTGGGACTCATCAGTACCATGCCAAATAAGAAGATGTCGGGGGGAATTAAACTCCTTTAACCAGTGGGGAGAGAACTTGCAAACTCTACGGAGGAGTGGTTCCGAGTTTTCACTTACAAGTTAGTGCCAAAAGTTGGAATTGAACCCAGCTCCTCTTGCTGCGAGGCGAAAGTGCTAACCACTCCGCCCACCACACTTATACAAGAAAGCATCACCAGTACTATTGTAAAAAAATGATGGTGTTTTACCCCCAATAACTGAGGGTTATATTCTATTCGGGTTAGAGTACATTACTAAGAAATTCTATGTCACTTTTTTTCCATTGTAAGAAACTATAGAAATATAATTATACTATGGTGGATTTTGTCACTTTATTCTGACCATGTTTGAGTCCGACTTTATATCTTGTACAAACTGTAGTTAGTATATATCTTTAATATTTTATTGTTTTAATAGTGGGTTCACATATGAATTCATGATGTGGAAGGGGTACATTTTCTTAGTATTGACAATAATCATAAAAATGAGTTTTTTGGAAAATGTTAATTTCGAGGAATAATGGTGATGTATGTTTGATAACAATTGATTTTCATCCAACTAAATTTAGAGGTGTGGTTCTTATACAGAGGCGATTGTCTGTACTCCAAGATTTAATATTTCAAAATTCATATTATGAATATAAAATATGAGAGTTAAACAAGTTATTCTGTTTCCTAACTATGTTTAGTCTTTCCTACCACCTCCTTTGGTTAAGTTTAAATGATGAACTTAAGGAATATTTTGAAACCCCATTGAGAGTTGATTACAACCAAAGAGCTCTCTTAAAAGAAATTCAAAAAGTATATTTAAATTTAAATGCATTGGAAAATGTCTTCATGTGTTAAGTATTTTAAAATAAGAGTTATACAGTGTATCCAACAACCATTAAATTTATAGTGTTGATGTACTTTTGTTGGAAGAATAAACGAATCAATTTGTGACTTCACACAAAGCAGTAATCTCAACACTAATTTATTGAAACTTCCAAGATAACTAATTTTTTTTAATAATTTGCAATAAGTGAATAAAATGAAATTTTCAAACTGAAATATATGAATATTATTTTGTTCATTAGTTTTTGTACTATTGTAAGCCAAGAATATATATATTTAAACTTAGACAGAATCTCTATATCCGCGGGCACCATAGCCCCGTTATTTACTCTTCGTGAGGGGGGGGGGGAAAGAGTTATTTTCTCTCCTCAAAACGTTTTCAAGTCAATAGCGTTTGACACGACGTAGTTTTAGGGAACCCATCAGCTGGTATTTGGCCAATTTGATTGATATAATAAGGGAAAGAGTCAATTTTGGTGCTAAGTAGTGGTCCACCAGCAGAGCTTAAAATCGTCTCAACATAGAGATGCTCCTAAGTTTAAATAAATACATTTGGTAATCTAAACCTACAAAAATCTGTTAATGCTCATAAAAATCAAGAGACCATCACTGAAGCCCCTAATTGTGTGTTTTTCGACCTATCCCATTAACACCGCTTTAATTTTTCCACCACAGGCCAGGTAGTGCTCCTCCGCAAAAAAATGATAAGGAGTTTATCCAGCAAAAGTTATTTTCCAGGCTCTATGTATATTTATAGGTTCTATGCACCACCTTAAAGGTAGTATGAACTTCCATATATGAAAGTTCCTACTCTCTTTAAATAAATATTTATGGTGGATCATCAGATTTCAAATTTCTGCCCACCAGGTTTAACGGAAGCTTTAGATGATTGGTGCTAGTTACATTTAAGACAAGCATTAGAACGTTTTAGCAGACGATTTTTCGATTTAGTTCATACACCCTTTTATTTACTCCCCCTCTAGCTTGATAAGTAAGTAACAAGAGTTTGTTCCTTTAATTAAAGCCCCTATGTCCCAAAAAAATATGGAAAATAAAAAATTACTATCCGCAATTCAAACACATTTTATAGAATGTTTTAGTGGTTCTTGAAGAAAAGATGAAACTGAATTTTACCTGCTTTTAAAGTACACTTAGGTTCAGCTATAACTTCATTTAGTTGGTTGTCTATTAGGTTTTTGGCTTCAGACAATATCTCCCACGGTGGTCTGGAAATTTGTTCTTTGCAGAAGTAAAAGTCTTCCATCTTAACATTATCTATCATATTCTTTGACAGAAATTTTGCTAAATCTATGGTAGAAAAAATGGGGAGGCCTTTGGGTCCCGGGGTATGATAATAAACATTTATTATGGTTTTTCCAGTGATAGAGCTTTTTTGATATTCAAGTATTCTAATCCAACCAAAAGCTAGTGGTAGAGAATAGTTTTTAGGAACAAATTTCTTAAGGAATACTTCTGGTTCTTTTTCGGTAGCTTGTAGTTGGTTAGGTGTCACTATACCACTTCTTATGGGCATGGTTATTAAAGCGGACACAAGTGATGTAGATAGTTTAACATGTGAGCTATTCTTCAGCTGTTTCTTATTTGCTTGGAAATCTACGTTTTCATTTTCTTTTTCCAAATGAGATCCAGTTTCTTGCAAACTTTTACCAGATATACCCTTTTCTAGTCCAATTTCAACTTTTTTTGGATTTTCAGAGCTTGACAACACACACTCCTCTCCTTTAATTTCAATTTTGCTTAATTCTCCCCGAAGGCTTAATTTCTTCACTACAGAATCACCTCTTGTTGAGGGTATCACAGATATTTTTTCACTGTCAAAATCATGAATCACGATTTCGTTTTCTTTTGATAAAATTATGTCCTCTGGTGCATCTCGATCGATTATCTGATTCTGATTAATGCTAGATTTAATTTGTGACGACGTAGAAGGATTGTAGTTTAACACCATTGATACTAATTTGCCTGAATAAGATCTTTCTTCACTGCAAAATGGTTTATTTTGAACAATTGCTTTTTCAATATGATCAGGATCTAAAAAAGGAAAAAATACATTTATTTCAATTAATAATTGGTGCATTTCTTACTGTATATGATGTAGACTAGAATGTCTCACAAATAACAAAGTTGGTAAATTTAAACTGATTTCAATGGTGGAATTATTATATTCTTGGATTAAAATTAAAAAAAAACACTGCACCTCATTTCTCAATAAAGTTGGGCGTTAAATTAGTTTTAATTTATCCAAAATAAATTAAGCGAGTTAAAAATTAACCCAAAAGGTTATTGCTAGGTAAGCCCTTGAGCCCAGAGTCGTTTTTCATGGGGGGGGGGGGCTCCAGACTCCAGAGTTCCTAGTTACGCCACTGTGTATCAGATTTATAGCCCGGTGTACCACAAACAGAGTGCACACCACCTGAGGTCCTCATTATAATGCTCTACAAAGCGTTCACAGCCTGGACAGGTGATAGAACCGTCAAAGCAGCAAGAGAACCCTACCGCCGATGGTCACACATTCGACGCACGACGCTCAACCCAGCACATGGTGCAACAATGGGAGGGCCATTTATTTATTGGTAATATATCTGACTAATAAAGTGCTTTACACAAAGCACCTTCCACATCCTGACATAATTAATTACCCAAATATGAAAATCAAGTCGACTTTGTTAAATATTTTCTTCATACAAAACCAATTAATTAACTAATTATTCATATATACAGATTGAGGCAACTTGATCACCCAGCTAAAGCCTGCAAATAATAAAATAGTTAAATGAAGTATGACATTGTAGTTTTTTAATTTTGAATCCAAGAATTAACTTATTTCTTTCGAAATGCTCTTCTGCAATTTCGCTTTCGGTTTAAAGAAAATTATTTTTTGAGCCCATTCCTCAAATTTAACTAAATTAAGTTAGTACAATAAACCTCTAGTCGTAGTGTTAACCACCCGACGCTCACTAGTAATAATAACTAAACTAAGTGCTCATCATTGTTCCCAGACATTTTACAGAACATCGTTGACACCCTATTGAAAGTGATATTACTTGCTAAATGCACTTGAATTTATCAAGTTTTCGACATGCACTTCGAGAATAAGCCCAGGAATATTGTAGAATAGAATTCGCCTGATCTGCTATCACAGGGAATTGGACCCAATATTTATTCCATTCCACTTATTAAAGTCACGTTGACAGGAGGATAATTAATTAGTTCTGCACTTGGAGTAGATCCAGGAAATTAAATGTGGTTCTCAGGACAAACACATGTACTTTACAAGATTTCCAACCACTCCAATTCTTTGACTTCTTACCTTGCTGTTCTTTGCAGGTATCGAATGAGATGAAGTTTGTTAAATTACCACTATCCACAACAATGTTGGGATCTTTCTGGGAAGCGGCTGGGTTGAATTCTGATAACTGTTTTTCTGTAGATATATTATTATTATTATTAGTTGCAATGGAAGAACTGGTTTCGTATGAGTGGTGGATGACATTTTTTGAAGAATTGGCAATGTTTTTTGCCTGCAGTAAATCTTCCCTGGTTGATTGTGACTTGACAAATCCCTGACTTTCACTTGGACTCAATAAGGAAACGGAAGTTTCTCCATTAAAACCCTTAAAATTATCTGGTTGCCTATCAAAGCTACATGCTGGTTTGACATCAATGAAGGTGATTTCCTCGTCATTATAACCTATAAATAAAATTCTTCACATGTATTTTGCATGTGATTTCCAACAAACATAAATAACACTTAATTTACACTAATCTACACACGTAACATAAAACACAATACTTATGCTCTACCATAGTGGCAGGAAAAAATTTCAATGGAAGATAAGCAATTTTTCATGGGGTCACAGTCAAGGTGATAAAAGGAGTAAAAAGTGTTCGAAACACTGTCATCCTAAGAACAGTTTGACATGGAGTTTCAAAATTTTGCTTTTTGTGCTCCGAGTGACAGCAACACCATGTATTAAACATTGGGGACTAATCCTCAATTTGAATCTGCCACGATGGTCATGACTTCGCATCTTGGATTAACAATTTGGAATTGGTTCGATGCGTTCTTTCAATATTCATTTAGGAGCCTTCCTTTAAGAAATAGGAAAATCACATTATCATGATGTATATATCTATTTTTTTACTGCTGCGCATTTTACTTCAAAATGGCAATGAACCTAAATTGTACTAAATTCCATAATTATTAATAGCAATTATTTGATTAGGAGCATTAAGTAGTAGGTCAAGGTGCTAAAGCCCAAGAGCATGAGTCATATGTCATAAGGTACAAATAAGAAAATACAGAATAAATTTCATTCCACAAGCACAATTTGAAGGTGTTGGAATACGACAAGAAATTTTTAACTTCAATCTATCAGAGTATATTTTGCAAAACCAATACACTTTTGTAGGTAGACTACAAGTAAGACTACGTATGTTTCTATACCTCACTGAGCAATGCTTAAGCCAATATTTAAGATTTTCTTAAAAAAAGACAAAACAAGGTGATAAGAAACACTTTAATTTCCAATAAAACTTTTGGACAGATAATGTAAATTTTTTTAATTATGAAATCAGGATACATCAACTGATACTTCTATTAATTACCACCACCCTCCTAGGCAATTTATCCCAGCCACCTAAATTAATGGCTTTAAAAGTCGCTTGATGACTTAGGCCTAAGGTGGTGCCTTGAGTATTAGCTTAGCCGATTATTATTATTATTATTATTATTATTAGCACTATCCTATCGCAGCAAGAGGAGCCGGGTTAGATCCCAACTTGTGACACTGAGTGAAAACTCTGAACAGCTCCTGCGTGGAGTTTGCAAGTTCTCTCCCCTCTGGTTAAAGCGGTTTTCCCCCGAGTTCTTCGGTTTCCCCTTTCCATAAAAACTTGTAGAGGTTAACAGTAATAGTAAGTGTCGGGAACTGTTGGCTCGCGTAGCTTGCAGGGCTTGCCACCACCTTCCTACACATTGTAACCCGGCCATCTGTTTAAAGGCATTAATTAAAAGTCACTCAATGACTTGGACCTGAGGTGGTGCCTTGGGTATTAGCCTAGCTGATTATTATTTCTATTTATTTAAGTTAATACTTACTTTCTTCTTCAGTTTTTGGCACTTCTAATTTACAAAGAATTGTCGTCTCTGACTTTGGGAGCCATGTTGGAATAATTGGCTTAAAATGCTTAACTCTCATCAGGAAACATTTAATTTTAGATTTATATTTGATCAACCTCTCACGCCAGCTTTCACTCTCACTAACTTCTTCATTATACCTCTTTTTATCTTCTAACTTTTGTTCAATGTTGGAGTCCAGCTCAGCCAGAGTTGCCTGTTTGCTCTCGAGCTGATCTAGGAGTTGTTCCAATCTGTCAGTGCAGTCATATTCAGTCTCTCTATGCATTTCACTATCAATTTCCTCAAGCATTTCATTTGTCATACGACGCATTCTCCTTCTCTTAACTTGAAGGCGCTCCAGTTCATTCATGATATCTTTTGGGTATTTTCTAATTTAAAAAGAAAATTTTGATATTCTTTTATTTAAACAAAAATTGTACTATTTTCTTCATGGAGGTTCAGTAACTGGTTTCTTAGTTTTTGACAAATGCAGGGTTAGTAATTTTTATTAAAGGTTTTTAGTATAAGAGCATGATCAATTACCTTCAAAATAAGGTAGAATAAATCTCTACCTCATTTAGAACCAACAACATTAGCTTTTCCAGAGTAACTAAACCAGATTAAGTGGAAATTTCCCCACTAGAATGAAAATAATTTTAGTTACTTACCCTGCCTTTTTATTTTTAATTGATATTTATTTCATTAATTGTTACTAAATTAATTTTACTGGATTATTTGAATAATTTAATATTTAAATGTTTTTTAACACTACTACCATAAAAATGTTTCAGAAACTTCAGATTAATAAAGCCAAGAATTAGTGAAAAAGCATGTGGTCATTTACGAAATGTTGATTTGAAAATGTTCACCAGGAATTCATAAATTGAGCTAGCAATGATTACCATGGCTCCTTTGTCTTATTTTTGCGAACCATTTATTCGGCATACTGACATGATCATATGTTAATTTTCTTATATGGTTCATTGACTCAAAATAATTTAAACTACAGAAATATAATTATAAATCTCATGTTCAGGGTTAACTGGTTTAAACCAAGTGGTTCCATTTATTAGGGAGGTTTATGTGTTTTAAATAAAAGCCATAATTTAAAAAATAAACTTAAACAAAATTACAGAATCTTCAATTAACTAATCAGTATATAAATCAGTATTTGAACTTAAAGGGTCTCCAAAGTTCGGTGGCAAAAAAAAATGAGCATGCTTTTCATTCCCCCCAACCCCTCACTCGGCCTTGGCAGAGGTGGGCAGAGTCAACCGTAAATTTTGCACTTTACTGACTTTACACACATTTTGCCATCGAACTTTGGAGCCCCTTTAAACCACCTTTAAACAACAATAAACCTGTGATTTTGCTCATTTTTCCTTTAAAAACCAGGGTTTTTTCAACCCTGCCGGCATGCTTTTATTCATGTAGCAAATGAAGCACCCTCTACAGGTTGGGTTGCTATAAAGGGAATATAACCACTGGTATTTCTGCCGCCCTCTGAGGGTTCCAATATTGTCCGCTGCCTCCCATGGCTTTTCACACCTGCCGCGCTGATAATCGCTGATTGTGAAGGGAATAAAGGAAATTGATGGGGTCTTCCATAAAGAACGCGTTGGATGTTCTATTCCCTTTAACATGCAGCCACTACAGACTATTTAAAATTTCTTACTAATAAAGCATGATCTTTAATAAAGTCAGTTTTAAATTATAAATATCAGTTCTTAGGAAATTACAAAATTAAGCAAAGAAATTAACAGGTAATACTCTTTCCCTTGTAACCATGAAGAATAAAATTTTATTGTTAAAAATTACCCCTTTAATTTGAGTAAATTATGAACTGTAAATCATTGCAGGGACCTTATTTTGCGTTAATGGAGTCTATACTAATGTATGATATTCTTGTCTAGAGAAGTGCAAATATTTGCCAAAGTGGGGTGGCGGAGTGGTTAGCACTTTCGCCTCGCAGCAAGAGAGCCGGGTTCGATCCCAGCTTGTGGCACTGGGTGAAAACTCGGAACAACTCCTTCTGCGTTGAGTTTGCAAGTTCTCTCCCCACTGATTTAAGGGGTTTTCCCGCGAGTTCTTCGGTTTCCCCTTCCATAAAAACTAATTAGGCCTAAGGTGGTGCCTTGGGTATTAGCCTAGCTGATTATTATTATTATCTGTCAATTATAACTCAATACAAAATTGTAGTAAAACTAGTATAAATAGGACTGAGTTACTCCAGGACTAATGATGATACACATTACCAAGTTCTAAAGGTCATCCAATTATTTACTAAATTGGTCCTTACCGTGTTTTAAATAATAAGAGATTAAAATATAGGACCCAAAACTAGATCACAAAATGGTAACTTTTTGTTTAAATTTATCATAAGCAGATTAAGGGCTTCCCTCATAACCAAACTAAACTTTAGTTAATTCCCCAGGATCTCAGTTGCACGATCTATAGATAGGTGTGGCAACCAGTGTGGGCCCGAGTCAAGTTTTAGGATGGAGAGAGATCAGATTATTTCACCACCCCTTGCTTGCCCCTAACTATAAAAATATTTTTTTCCTTTATTTTTCTTTACCACTGAGGCGCCTGCTGAGACTTGGCGCCTGAAGCGGCCGCTCCTTTCAGACCTATGCAAACCTTTCCCAGAAAGGTATATATTGCACTAAAAAAGGCGCGGTAAGCGATATAAATTATTGTTCCTGAAGATTTATTTATGAGTATAGTCAAGAGTATGAAAGTGTTTAATTATTTTAAAAGACTTATTTTAAATAATAACCAAAACCATAAGATACATTAAGTAGGGTGCCCTAGCTGTTTATTGTCAGTTGTTTTGACGGTTCATCACTTCACTATTTTCTTGATATAATCCCTTGTACGGCAAGCTAATAATTTAGACTTCACAAACATGACTCCATAAACGAAAAAGCTCTGGCAATAAATATTCTTTTATTGAAGAAATAGTAGAACCTAGTGATGAAAGTAAAGATTCTAGTTTAAATGATTCCTTATCTGATGAAAGTACAAGTTCTGATGAACTACCAGTGGCTCACAAGACGATGTCTGGAACAACTAAGAAATTGTAAAATTTTGAAGTATTTTTCTTCTGTAGATCAAGATAAAGCAAAAAGGATGAAATGTCAAAAATATATTAACCAAAAAAGTATGAGACATCATCTACATTCTAAACATCCCAACGAGTATGAAATGTTAATCTCCGAGGAGAACGTACAGAAGAAATCCAGACAACCCCAAAAGCAATTTCTATCACTAGAGCAATTGGGGAGATGATCGTGTTGGATTTTCAGCCGTATTCTGTTGTGGAGGATGAAGGCTTTTGACGTGTAATAAACAAATGTGAAACTAGATACCACGTTCTAAGCAGAAAAACTTTATCTAGGAAAGTAATTCCAAATTTATATCAAGGCATGTTGACAAATATCAAAGAAAACCTTGAGTCGGCTCTTTCGGATAAATCTTTTCTGGAATCTCTCTTTGTCACCACCAATTTTTGGAAGTCAAAATCCATGGACCACTTTATGAGTTGGACCTGTATTTCACGAAGAAGGATATTAACTCAGCTGTTCTAAGTTTGCCCTGCTTTCACTTTAAAAAGACTCATACTGCGGAACTAGTACAAATAAAACTGAGAAATTTGGTGTCAAAATTTATTCCTCAACAATTTCTTGATGGAAGTATTGAAGTCTACATGGTCACTGACCACAGGCGGAATGTTACAAAGGCTATTAAAGATTCTGAGTGGAACCACATTCCATGCTTTTGACACACCTTACAATTGGGAGTAGAAGGTGCACTATCTGAACTCAAAATAAAATAAAAGACAGTGAATCAGATTTGTCCCAATGTAGATCAATAGGTGGCCATTTCAAGAATAGTGCCATGTCATCAAATTTGTTGTCAAAGAAGCAACAATAGTTGAAAATTCCAGAGAAACACTTAATCTAAGACATAGACCCCCAGTGGAATAGCACCTATTACATGCTTCAAAGGTTATTCGAACAAAAACAAGCGTAATCGGCAGTTCTTTTGGACATTGACAAAGTTGACAATTTGACCAGCTACACATGGATAATTGTGAAAATATTACTGAAAGTTTTGGAGCTACTCAGGATTTATCTGGAGACACATATCCGACATGCTAGTTCCAGCCCTTCACTGCTTAGAAAACAAATTACCGAAACAAAGTTCTCAGCCTCAACTCAACAATGAAGATGTACTGAAAGTATTCCTAAAGCACTTGGAACTCAGATTCCCGAACTATCACCATGACAGTCTTCTACTAATAGCAATGATTTTAGATCCAAGGTTTAAGACTATACTATTAACAATGAACGAGAAAAAGCTCGCAATCAGTATGATCAAGATTGAAATTTCAACCTTCATGCAGGGCCGTCTTTAACCTATTGGAGGCCCTGGGCACATTAGGATAATGGGACCCCTATGACCTTGACAGAGCACTATTTTGTGAGAATAGGGACTTGGCAGTGCTACGTCACAGTTTTTTTTCAATAGTTTTTATCATGGGGAGAAAAATATGACCACAATGGGGGCCATGGCCAAAGCTACGGAGTGCCAAGTCTCTATAGACAAAGAAAGTAGATAAACAAAGTTCTAGATTTATTTTTATTTCTTTACAGTCACATTAAATGAATAGATAATATAATATAATCCACAAAAGTAACTCTTTTAGCATTCACAGCCTCACAGGTTAGTGCTTATAAATCTATGTTGATTGAAAAAAACTAATAAGCAAGTAGGTATTGTAGTCAGTCATTCTCGTTTGATTTTTTTGAAATAAATATGTTCTTCGGTAATAAATATCGGTTATCGTTTGATGATCTGGCAGGAACTTGGGGGCCCCTATCGATCGCGGGGCCCTGGGCACGTGCCCAGAGTGCCCAGTGGGAAAGAGGGGCCTGCCTTCATGCGAGAATATCTGGAGAATCCAGTTGATAAAAGCACAGCCAGCGCCAAAGCTGTCAAAATAAAAAGCTTGTGGAGACATATAGGAAAAAAGACTGATCCAAGTTAAAAAGGCAAAAATGGTACTAAGTGAACAATTAAATTAGTATGATGAGAAAGAAGTAATTTATAGTGAGGACAATGTACCTGACTATTGGTGTATTAGTCATTCAAAATGGCCACAGTTGTCCAAAAAATACTTGTCAATTCCTGCTTCATGTGAGCGTTTGATTTCTGCAAGTGGTGATACTATGACAGATAAAAGGGAACGACTTCCAGAACACCCGGAGCAGCTCACCCTTTTACATATCTACCTCAAGAACAAGACAGCTGGGAAGGCTCATGTAACCTCGGATTATAATTAATTTCATTTCAGTACTTTCTATTCTAACCATTTCTAACTGACATTTTTAAGCAAAAAATGATACTTGAAAAACTGAAAATTGTAATATGTAGACTAAGTTTTTAGTTTTATGAGATTTCATTTACACTATTGCTAGCTGTGATATAATCAGACATTGAAAAAGAATAGTTACTAGATATTTCTTGTCAAAAAATCTAGTTTTTCTTTAAATGTTTTACTTAATAAACCCAATTATTCAGAGCCTTTTTAAACTAAATCTATCATTGAGTACTAAGCCTAGTTATTCAAGAACTCAAAACAACTTTTTAAGCTAAGCCTAAAAGTGAAATATTTCATACTGGAAGCTCGGCTTGAAACCCAAAAATCCAAGCTCGCACATGTCTAAATATATTTGTTTTAAATAAATTTACACAACTATAAATATTGATTGAATTTAAATCACTATTATATTTCGTTATTCAAGCTTCGGAATAAAGTTTGCTAGCAATAAAACAATTACATAACTAATTGCCAGCATCTTTAATTTCCACATGTGAACAAGTTACTTAATGGTCTAAATATCGATAAATTAAATTTGATTTATTGATCTAACTTATTTTTTTCGAGTCTAAATAGGAGCAATTTAAAATATATAATATTTGATAAATATTTAAATTAATTATTACTGAAAATTAATTAAATTAAAATAAAAAAAATATAAAAAGTTCCCTTTTTTCATATATTCTATATGTGGCTTGATCACCAGCCTCATTTCATTGTCCTTAGAAACAAGTATTCTTCTAAACAAATGGACCAGAGCTAACACTACTCCCATATATAAAGGTCGTGGCAAGAAATCTGATGCCGCAAATTATAGGCCAATTAGTCTTATGTTCACCGTCTGCAAAGTTTTAGAAAAATGGATCCGCCCGGCCCCGATAGACCTCCGGTGGTGTGGTTTCAATCTTACCGGTACACCGGGCTATAAATTCTGATACATGTTATCTCATGTTAGCCCTTATCTCAGCGAATTTCAACATGGCTTTCTCCATGGTAAATCAGTCGAGTCCAATTTACTCTCATCCCTAGATATTAGGATGGAGGCGTTTGACAACAATCAACGCGTGGACGTGGTCTATTTGGACATAGCTAAAGCATTTGATTCAGTTTCCCATAACCGTTTGCTAGCCAAATTGCAACCATCCTTTGGTATGAATAATAATATATATTGTTGGGGACACACTGAGTGATTCCTTGCCAGTAACCAGTGGTGTACCGCAGGGTAGTGTTCTGGGACCACTACATTTTGTTCTTTATATCAATGATATCCCCCATAGCATTTGCTCTCACCTTCGTTTGTTTGTGGATGATCTTAAAATCTTTATAACTATCAAATCACACAAAGATATTTTATTACTACAATCTGACCTAAGGTCATTAGAACATTGGACAGGTTAAGTGTTTGATTGGACAGGTTTGATGATTCGACAGGTATTAATGACCTTGTATTTAATTATTCAAAAACTGTTGTCCTATACAGGGTGTTAACTAAAAAATGATACAGAGCCAATTACTCAAAATGTGTTTTATGTAAGAATTTGAAATTTGCAGGTTACACAGAGGGTGCAGGGGGACAAATCTCATTGAAAATTTGAATGACCTTGAACCAGGTCTTCAAGGTCATTCAAATTTTATCTCGAAAACCGCTAGGATTAGAAGAATAGATTCAATTAAAAATGTGTTCTAGGTTTAATTTGAAGTCTAAACAGTTTTGACCCGTTCTAATTTGATCAATGGTAAGCCGATAAAGGTTAGAACCAAAACCATAAGGTCGCGTGTGGTATTCTAATCAAGACACGACATTTAAGGGCTTATAAATCGAAATGTACTAGATCTAATGGATCAAAATTATCGTGACACTCTAGGATTAGAAGAATGGTTCTAATTAGAAATGTGTTCTACGTTTAATTTTAAGTCAAATTACCTTTTACGCGAGGTAAATAAATCAACAATATTCCAAAATAAACGTTAGTTAATTGATTTAAGACGTACCAAGTATTTTTATTAACTTTTTTCGTTAAAATGTTTTAAACACAAAAGAAACAAAATAAGTAATTGAAATAAATAAGCAACTAATACACGAGCTCAACCATGCGTAGTAGCCAATGGAGGTATTTTCGAACACTTCATAAAATAAGTCTGGAATTTAAGGGAGCTTGAAACATTACATTATCATTGTTATGTTCATTATTATTTGAAAGTTAATCTTCAGTTTTTTCATTATTTATTTATTTAAATTATTTAAATAATTCTTACGTTTATTAGTTGCCTTTTTATTTCAACTACTTATTTAGTTTCTTTTGTGTTTAAAATATTTAAACTAAAAAAGTTAATAAAAATACTTGGTACGTCTTAAATCAATTAACTAACGTTTATTTTGGAATTTTATTGATTTATTCACCTCCCGTAAAAGGTAATTTGACTTAAAATTAAACGTAGAACACATTTCTAATTAAAACCATTCTTCTAACCCTTACCAAAAATTAAGTGGTCTAGGAACTTGGTTTTAAGTTTGTATTTGGGACAAATACCAACTAAATACTAACTAAAACCATACATAAAAACAACTTATTACCAACTAAAGCCATACTGCCAACTTAATATCCACTTATTACCCCTTTAACTAGTTTATTGAAAAATGCTGACAACTTAAAACCAACTTAATACCAACTAAAATGTGTATACCAACTAAATACAAACTAAAAGCCAACATATTTTTTGGTAAGGGTATAATCCTAATGGTTCTCAGGATAAATTTTGAGTGACCTTGAACTAATGTTTCAAGGTCATCATAAAGTACAACTTTCGAACTCTTCCACTCAGTTTAGAGTGTAACAACAATTTTGATCCTTTAGATCTGGTAGTTTTCGATTTATAAGCCCTTAAATGTCGTGTCTTGATTAGAATACCACACACGACCTTATGGTTTTTTTCTAACATTTCACGGCTTCTCATTGGTCAAATTAGATCACTTCAAAGCTGTTTTGACTTAAAATTAAACGTAGAACACATTTTCAATTGAAACTATTCTTCTAATCCTAACAGATCTCGAGATAAAATTTGAATGACCTTGAAGACCTGGTTCAAGGTCATTCAAATTTTCATTGTCATTTGTCCCCTTGCGCCCTCTATGTAACCTGCAAATTTCATAAAACATATTTTGAGTAATTGGCTCTGTATCGTTTTTTAGTTAACACCTTACTTTCTAATCAATAGCAATTCAACGTGTCAACGAGGCGCGTGACCTTGGTGTCCAAATTTCTAATGACTTAGCTTTCAAATTGATCCCAATCAATTGTTTTTTCCTTTGCTAATTCTTGTACGCGTGGTAATTCCCAAATATTATTTGTCAAACATTCCAATACAGAAACACTACGAAACTCTTTCTTTAGGAGGGTTATTCCTCAATGGAATGTCCTTCCTGAAGAGTTTGTTTCCTTAAAGTCTTATCCCCACTTACAGGTCAAGTTTAGGGAATTCTTAAAGTTTTAAAATTGTCAACCATCTTCACTATTATGTAATTTACTAGTTCTTATCTACTCTTAATGGTTTATCCTATCTTGATAGGATATACAATTCTGGAATTCAAATCTTTTTCATATCATTGTATCATTGTTATTTGTTGTGCACCCTGATGGTGACTTTACTTACTGTTAAGTGATCAGAGCTGTTAAGGCTTTATAGCCCTAGCTCTTACTGAAAAAGGAGCAAAAAAAAAAAGCCTCAGAGAAGCGCTTATGCAATTTCTTTTCAACTTTTGGGCTAAATATTTTCAGTAGGGGAGACCAGATATCAAATCCTAGTAACTTAAGTGAACGTTTTCATTAAAATTCTGGTAAAAATTGTTTATTGATATTATAAAAGGTATATACTTATGTAACTATGCATAGAATGATTTTAAAAGCGTTAAAATAAATATCTAGAATGGTCAAAGTATTTTCGTACAACACAATATTGAAAATGTTCATTGTTGACACGGAATGAACCAGTTTCCCACATGACCGAAAAGTACGCTACCTCCACTACATGCATAGAATACATATGGGGAAGTAGATGGCACTTTGTGTAACTTCATTGGTTATTGGGGAGATTTAAAAAATATGCTCCACCTTTTTAAAGACCGAGAACAGGGCGAATTTCTACCTCTCTAATCCTGTACTTGATGTTTTGACGAGTGACAGCTTACTTAACTGAAATCTATGACAAATTGATTGACAGCTCTCACAGCTTGAGTGACCGCTTGGAAAATTCTGGATATTGTACAATTCAAAAACAGTCTGAGCCGTCGGTCAAGCTGTCCTAGCTGTCACTCCTCAAGAAATTAACAAGTTCAGATATGTGGGGGTCAAAATTAGCGCATGAGAAAATGGAATCTCTGTTTTCAGCTTTTAAGGGAGGAACAAAGTTGCAATGATACAATTGAATATTCATTGGTGAAATTAATTCATAAAGGATAAAAAGTTTGCGGCCCCACAGGATTTTGCCCACCTACCCACCTTGCCAGTCTGCCTACGTTAATAATAATAATCTGATAGGCTAATTACTGAACAACAAAGTTTTCTAGGTAGTTTTGGTATGTTAAACGTTTCTTAATCAACAGCAATTTGTAAACCACGATTTCAAGTGACAGAAGGTTACAGGTACTTTTGGAACAAGAGAAAACCCTTATGAAAAAAAAAAAAACAATAGGAAACATTTGTTTCCATAAGTGTCCAAAGTTCTGGTATTTTAATGGAATGAAGTGGATATCATAAGAACCTAAATGGAACCAGTGGTATCCTAATGGGACCCACTGGAGATCTAATGGAACAAGTGGTGTTTTTATGGAACCTACTGTTGGTCTAATGGATCCAGTGGTGTCGTAATGGAAAATACTGGAGGTCTAATGGGTTTAAGTTGAATTCCAATGGGAGCCAATGGAGTTCTAATGGAACTAGTGGTGTTTTTATGGAACCTACTGGAGGTCTAATGGATCCAGTGGACTCTTAATGGAACTGACTAGAGACCTAATGGGTCTTAGTTAAATTCTAATGGCATCCAGTGGAAGTCTAATGGAAACAGTGGAGTCCTAATGGGACTGACTGGACGTCTAGTGGTTTTTAGTTTAATTCTAATTGGATATTCTGATCTAATGGTACTAAATGGAATTAACTTACTAAATACCTAATGGGTTTGAGTGGATTTCTCATACTTTTCACCATAGGTCCAATGGATCCATTGGTATGATTAAATTCATACAAATATGAAACAGATTCAATCATTGAATATTAAAATAACGGTAATTTAATAATGACAATATTTATGTTGTGTCAAATCAAATCAAATTTATTGGACATTCATGCAAATTATTTTTAGCAGTTTAGGGCTAAGTCAACAATGTGACTTGTGAGCCTAGCTACAATTTATAAAACAAATAAAAAATACACAAAACGAAAATATTAGGAACAAAAATTGCTTCATGGAAACATTTAATGTTTAAATTCGAAGCTTCAATTTATTTACATATTCATTGTCAATAAATGTCAAATGTTTACAGAATTCCACCGCGTTCAAAAGAGTTTGGTAACTGACCAATGAAGTACTTATCATTAACTTTAATTTCAATGCATTTTTCATATATATTCAAACATTTAATAGCTAAAACTTTACCAGAAGGAAATACGCTTATGACATGATTTAGTTTTGATATTCTAGAAACAGAATTTAAATGTTCCAAAATAACTATGCAATTTTCCACCGATTCATTTAGTTTAATGAAATACAATATCCTGCCATAATTAAATTTTAAGCCTTTGAAGTATGTAACTATGACATTATTTTGTTTGGTGGCTCTTGTGTATTTCTTTCCGTGAAAAAGTTTACCATTTCTTCATAATCTATTATAAAATTCATAACAATCATTTTCATCAAAATCAACGTCATTAATGTCATAGAAATATTTTTTCTCTAAATTATTTAATTTCCTTATTTCTGGTTTACCCAAAAATTTGTTTGGTTCTCCATGTTTTTCAAAATTGAGTTGTAACTTTTTTAATAAGGTTTTAGTCGAACTATTTGTTGTCTGATGTTTGACTACAAAATAAAAATTCTGACTATTTAAGTATTTTCTGCAAATTTGAGTTGCAACTTCTTTAGTACCATTTTCTGTCTCAAATGAAAAGGCCGAGTGAGCCCATAATGGTCAAAAATTATATACGCTTTGAGTAATGTGTAACATAAAGTGAACGTTTGCAACCATTGCAGTTTCTCCACATAAAAGTTGGTAATCATAAACAAATTTTACTATGTCATTACTAGTATTGTTTAATTCTTCAACTTCTATTGAATCTTTCAGAAAAGAGAAACGAAATTTAGATAGTAAACTTAAGTGGTTTAAATATTTCTTAGGCAAAATTCCTTGAAGGCAGGGTATAGCATAAAAAAGCAGCCAGTTGCGTGATTCATTGGCTTTCCAAAGATTTCTTTCCTTGAGATATCTGGGTCACCTAACAATTTCTGATGGTGGTTTAATATTAATTAATTAATTTATTGGTTCTAGAGTATTGGGGGCACCTATATAGTATTCCTCACTATGCGAGGACAAAAACTTATCAGTTGTTGTTTTAACAACTCCGAGCAACACGACGTGCATATAATCAGGCACGAACCCATCTACTATATTGCAATGAGGCAGTTTAGCTAAAACCAATGGCCCTTTCATACCTTTAACCTTTTGTTCTTTGATTAATGCTTTTTCCATGTGTTTCAGAGTTAACTCTTCAGATCGACATTCTTATTCAGTTTCTTTCTCTGTAAACCTTACAACATATCTAAGTTTTAAATTTCCCGACGCTTTTATTGTGTGACCTGGGTGCAAGCACCAGCTACAGCCAAAATAACCATTGAACTGAGTTCCATTTTGCAATTTTGGTCTTGCCAAAGAGTCAGGACAACTGCATATTGTTATAACTTTACTATTAACAATAATGCCATTATTCTCAGAATTTATTCCAAAGTCGTACAAGTTTTTTAACTCGTCGATGAATGGGACCAAAAACGTTTCCATGTTTGGGTCTCCTTTCCCACACCACAATCCAACAAGTATCATATTATTAAGACGATCTTTTGGAGGCAGCTCTTTTAAAATGACAAAGATTGGCTGAGGCACCATCGGCAAAATATGTTAATGATAAATTATTTGGTTTCATTTTCCATCGCTAACTGTCTGTAAGGCGCACCATCATAAATGTCTTCTATAGCATTTAAGGACCCTTTTTTTACTCTATTAAACCTATAAGAAATTTGTTTACCAAGGGGTAAAGTAAAAAAGTACTAGGAAAATATTTTTCTTCATAACATTTGAAGCAATTTGGGCAAGTTAAATCTTTATCCAGTACCTCAAAACATTTCGATTCACACAAATAGTGTTTTTGGGTTATGGTTGTTCCAAACACTTCTTATCACTTGATATTTATTTACAAATTTTTCCAGGTTATACGAGCAAGATTTTAATTTTGAAAATTATTTTAATCAAATGGCACAACTGATTGGCAAAGATTAGAAAGAAAACAAACTGTTCCTTGCGGGGTTATTCCAATGAGGAATTTTACTGTGTTTTGATGCTTGTAACTAGACCATGTTTCGGCTTTTGTTAGTATATTTGATAGTTTTTCCATAAAAACTTCAAAACAGTCGATGATAACTGCAACCTTTTGACCAAATTTATCTCTGAAGCACATAGGCATTGTTTTTTGTAGCTCGTCTCTATCTGGCCAGTGAATAAATTTTGTCATACGTTTGTATAACGCATTCAAACAGTTATAAAATAATCTTGATATTGTCATTTCGGAAACGTTGAACCTATACGCTAGGTCTCTGTTGCTGGACCCAAGCCGGAGTTTCATCAAAGTCAAAATTAACTGCTGGAAAGGGGTCAGTTTGGAATTTTGAAACAAGTAGCTTTTGATTCCGTTAAACAATGTCAAGAGAGTTGAGTAGGTTTCTAGTCTGGTAAAAAACATTGTGCGGGAATCATCATTGACGAATGTTGATTGAACGAAGTTTCTTAAGTTCAGTTCATTTTGAAGTTTCTCTAATTTACAAATTAGCTGAACATTGTCTTTAAACAAATTTTTTATTTTATCTTCTGCCTCTTTAATTGATGCTTTCAATTTTTCAGCTTCGGTGAAAGATTCTTCAACTTTGAGCTTGCTTGCTTCAAATTCAAACATTTCAATAACCCTGAAGAGCGTTTGGGTTTCATTTTCCATAATTTCAACTTGCTTTTGGAGCGATATCTGTTTGCCCGCTGAAGTCGCACACTTCTTTTCCAACGGTTACCTGGGCACTGAAATCCTTCCGAACCATATAAGTTTGCGTTCCAAAATCATTGGAAATGTTTTTTAAAGGAGATTTCGAAACTTCAGATAAGCTTATTTCATTAAACGTGCTATTCATAACCAAAGAAGTATCAACTCCTAACTCCGATTCTTGTAATGATAACCCAAGTGCGCTATCTTCGAGGATGTTGGTGCTTATGTTAGAAATATATAATTGTGAAGCTTTGACTTTTCTTCTTTTAGCGTTGGGTAGTTGTTCTGGGCACGCTCGTTTAAGTCTTCTTTCAAAACGTTGCAGTTTTGAACTGTTGACGCTTTCATATTTTTCATTGCCATTTACGAATCTAGACGGGAGCCAGTCTGGATTAGAAGTGTCAAACAATGACGATGGTGCTGTAATATGTTGGATATATTTTAGAATACTTATTTAATTAACTAAAATATTTGTTAACCTTTACCTCCAGAGAGAAAGTGTTTTGAGCATATCCTCATATGTTCACTGTAGGCTTCAGGTGCAAGGCTTAAAAATCTAAGCCATTTACGATTTCTTTCTTTTGAAAGTTCCTCGGTTTTTTCACCTTGGTGTTTTACTACGCGAGGGATCCTGAAAAATCCTATCTTACTCTCATTATCTATCGCCCCAAAAACACTTTTACACCCCTTGACACCGCAACTTTTAACCATCTTTAGAGCTCCGACTGTAAACAGATAATTTCTACCCAATATGGCCGACCACAGCTTTATTATGAAATATAGTTCGCGGATGCCTCGAGAGATGGCGTGTAAATCGCGCCGATTTTTGAAAATGACGTCAAACCTATGTCAGTTGTTAACTCCCTATTAAACAAATTATTTCCTAAAATACTTCCATGTGGAGAAGAAACATACACTTGGGTAGCCCACAAGATAAATTGGTCATCTTTTAATAGTTGCTTTAAGTGTGGCCACAGATATCACACTTCTTATACATGGGTATTAACCATTATATTGTTTCGACTGATGTCTCACATCATAAAAAAATGGGATTTTTTAACAATAAATAAATCCAATTTTTTATGATGTGAGACATCAGTCGAAAGAATATAATGGTTAATACCCATGTATAAGAAGTACTTATTGTCAATAAGTACTTTTTTTTGGCTTGTTATTTGTCAAGGATTACAGATATGCAAAAAGTTATAACCGCAGTTTATTATTTAGAAAGATATGATAAATGTAAAATTGTTACTTGCCAGCAATTTTTACCACGGAAAATGCGACAATGATATTTAGAGATGTTGGAACGTGATGGATGAGGTAGGACTGATGACTAAATTGATTTAACGGCAAGATATTACTAAATATAAGAAAAATTGTGTAAAAGAGAACCAGAAGAACGCACAACAACACAACCCCAGTGAAATTTGGACAAGGTAAAGTAGCCGAAAGCAAAAGTAAAACATAATTTATCTGTCTAAAGCAAAACTACAAGTTCCAAACTATAAGTAAAACTGGACTCGGAAACGGAGTATAGGCGCCTCACGGCGCCGCGCACTCGCCTCAATTGAGCCATGGGGGAGCGCGGTCTTTCCAGGGATTGTGAAATGGAAACTTGAAATTACATTCCTGCCCCCCCCCCTCCTCCACATTAACTATCCCAGTTTTTGGAACACTTTAAGGATCATAGAAATGATAGTCATAAAATTTCACCAGTTATTGTTTTTTTTTGTTTTTTTTTAGTTGATCGTGACGTGTGGGACAATTCAGTCCTCTCGTCCTATTGATTAATCAGGGCGAGATATGTGTAACGGCCACGCCAACATGGGGATACGTGGGGACAGGGCTGAGAACACCCGTGGCGTAAGTATTCCGACCACCTATTGGGGGATTGGTGGTCTTCCTCAAACGGCCATCCACAAACTCTGTCTCCCAGACGCTTGGGATTACAGGAGTACGCCACTACTCCCGGCAATTTCTACAGTTTCCCGCACCACAGTCGCCGAAAATTGAGCATTTATAATGTTTTTTTCTGATTTGTCGGATCTACAATTACTATAGAGTACGTACTATATTACGTAGTCTAGATCAGGCTTGGAAATAAGCGGTGGTCACTGGGTCAAAGACCAGTTTATTAATTGCTCGGACCAGTTTTTTTATTCAAAAGCTAGGGGTTCACTGGTCCAGTGTCCAGTTTATTAATTCAAAATTATCTACCGTATTATGAACCAACTGGTCTACGTGACCACTTAAATAATTCAAGAGTTGGGAGTCACTGGCCAAATAGACCAGTTTCGAAATAAACCTTATTTCCAAGCCTGGTCTAGATTGCCTTTGGAGCGATTGACACGTAGCGCCTCTTGGGGCGAGCTCGCGCGTAACTTAGTTAAAAAAAATAAACTATCGTTCCCGTTGACGCTAATGCAAATGTAGCGATGATTTAAAGTAAATTAATAAATAGTTTTTAGAAAAAATATTTGATAACATTTTTCCATAATAAATGAATTTATAAGAAAACCAAAAAAAGCCTTTAAGATATATTTTATCGTTATATTTTCGATATAGGCCGGCTCAAAGTTCATGCGTATGCCTAGATATACTATACATCTAGTGAGAGAGCGGTGAATCCGGTGATTCCCGGTGAATGTTAAACATTTCTATCTTGTACAACCTGAAGTAATATTTTATAGAAATTATATGACAATTAAAATTAAACTACTTACATTAATTGTTATATCGTAGACTTTTTTAGTCACTGACGTCGCTCGTATGCATTGCTCTTGAACTACTGAGCTGTCTTCGACTCTTCGTTAACTGTTTCCCTAACGTGAAATATACGATTGCCTACCAAAAGAGCTTGACCTTTTCTATATGTAGATTCTCAGAAATATTTATAACGCCAAAATTCTCACGTATTTCGTTATTTGTTTCATATTACAATTAGCGTTCGCCATCATTTAACGATAGTAATCGGGTTTTCCCGTTACAAAATACGCGGTAGATTAAACCGAGGCTCAAGACTGGGCAAGAGTCACCGCCTTAAATTTTCGTCTACTTTAAAGATACATTGTGAACGAACCAATGGATGAAAAGTTACGAAACAAGCTTTTATATAATCCTCGAAACTTTTTTCAAGTCATATTTATAATTCACTGATCAATGACAAAATTCTCGAAAAGTATTGATATCGTTTAGAATTACAACCTACTTTCTAAAAGCTCATTTTGCTTTCTAATACGTGGGTTGACAAGGCAAACTTTACCTAGACGAACAGCTGTTCGATTATCTACATGGCGCGCTAAAAACATTATTTTTGAATGTTATAAAGCGATAAACGATCTTTTAAGAACGATTTTATACTACATATATAAACGGGAAAATTTGCCAGTGGTATATTTCTTATATCATTTGGTGGGTTAATTAACGTTTAGTTATTGCCAACTTTACATTTAATTTCAATGGGTCGGGGAAATACTTTTAAAAAAGTTACGCGCGAGCTCGCTACGAGAGGCGCTGCGTATCATTTTCGTTTGAAACCGACAAAGCAGAAATTCGGGCTAAAATTTTAAAATGATTCAGTGGTCTTTTAAGTAATGTTTTGCCGAAGGTGTTGAAAAAAATATCTTTGTCATTCGGTGAACCTAGCTTTAGTTTACTTCAAACATAATTAAAATTATTAAATTATTGATATACTTTAAGATTACTTTGTGTATGACAATTTTTAATTTCCTTCTTATTGAAAAATATTGAAACATAAAAGGAATAATTATCCCAATCTTTTTAATAATGGATTTTAAAAGTGAAACCTAATTGTTATATTTTGCTTAAATGAGTTGATTTGTAAATTACGGATAAAAAAAACTGTTATTTTAATTTGGCAATTTTTTCCAGAAACATTTTAATGAATTTATCGTCGTCATTTCGAAAGATCGGTTTACGCACGAACGTGAGAATTTTACTGCCCAGTGACGGTATTGCCACCTGTTTCTTAACTATTTTTTTTCAAAACTATCTACGTTATCCGTGCAGATAAGGCAAAAAAACGTTGATAAACTTTCTTTATAACTTCTGACAATTTTCGAAATTAATTACTTTCATTTTGAGAAAAACAGACTTTAAAATCATCTTATTTAATTTTACGAAAATCTGCCGTAAGTTAATTTTTTTTTGTATTATTGAAATTTGGAAATTAGAGTTATATGAATATTTACAAAAAAACTTAAATCATTAATCATTTTTTAAAATCTAATAATAAGTAGTTTGGATGACATGGGATTTGGATAACCAAGAATTAGGATAAGGTTTTTGGATTAAATAGTCAAAAACGAGTAAAACAAAAGACATTAATTTTTTGAAAATGTGGAAAAATAAAAATTAAATAATATTTAAAATTACGATACCAATACTAGAACAGAATTATACGTTATAAAATCCATAAAATTAAAATGTTGTAAAAAATTGCAAATAAATCCGCATGAAGTTTAAGTTGATAGTTTTGTAGTTTACATTTAATTAAATTTAATCGATTTACCTTTATTAGAGGAAAAATGAAATCATTCATTAACGACGGAGTTTTGGCCTTGGCATCAATATTCGTAATCTTGTAAGTGTTTTCCTTCAATTACAATTTTCATTCCACAGAAATTCGGGCGTTCTACAAATAGTTCATATATTTTAAATAAGTGCGAAATGAAACCTATCCGTTTTTATTAATTTATTTAACTGGATCGGGAAAAACGAGTTGGTAACATCCAGGAGCAGCAAACACATCCCACACAAGGAGGAAGCAACGCGTTTTTAGACGCGCATTTTCGTGTGTACATTTCTCATTGGTTAGGCGCTGAAGCACCTGCCACCGTTACGTCGGTAGGGGAAAGTTCGGACAATCTCTCCCCCCCCCCCCCCCACCACCCGCGTAAATGGTTTGGCCAAAAGGAGCGTCCAATGAAAATCGTACGCAAGAAAGGGCTAGGGCGTGTATGGGCTCGCTGCGTTCTCCTTGGGTGTTTGTTGGTCCGGGGTTACACTTACATAATGCCTAATATTCCTTAATATGACCCTGTTGAAGATGTACGCCACTGTAATTTTGGACAATAAAACATTATGTAAACATACAAACATTGACTAAAGTTACTGGAATATTTCAGAAATGTATTTAAACAGTTGAACCTCTTCACGATTATCTTTAATAAATCACCACACAGTAAAATATTAAAATCTATGAAATTATTTCATTTGTGTCAGGTTCTTTGCTCAGGAGATTAAAGCGGATAAAAACTCCGAGTTGATCCGTTACACACTGCTGAAAGACAGGGCAAAGGTTATTTCACTGCTGAATACGGGAGCCAATATCGACACCCAATCAGCCAACGACGGAGGTGCCACGCCCCTTATCCTCGCCACCCAATTCGGAGACACAAACATGGCTCTGCTCTTCATCGACCGTTGAGCCAATCTAGACATCCAAGACCAGCACGGGCAAACCGCTCTTCTTTGGGCGGTTGCCTTCGACCAACTGGACATCGCCAGCGCTCTAATTAGATGGGGCGCTAGCATAAATATACCCACAGTTACCGGTAATACCCCGTTGCATTCGGCCACAGCCAAGAACCACAAGAAAAGCGTCGCCTTGCTGTTGGACAAAGGAGCCGACGTCAAAATTAAGAACAAGGAAGGGTTGACAGCCTACGACGTGGCCGTCAAAGCGGGACTCGCCGATATCGCCAATATGCTGAAGAACGCCGATGTCAACTGCAACGCGGGTACGCTGACGACTTTGTTGGACAAGGTAACCGATTTGTCTCAGAAGAACAACGCTTTGACAACGCGAGTGAATGAACTGGAAGTTGAACTCTTGAAAAAGAACGTTGACTGTCTTAAAAATCCTTAAAACTTTTGAATATTTTTTGACATTATCCAAATCTTAAACTGGAAAACATAGTCATTGTTTAAAATTTCAAAAATATTCCGAATATGTTCTTTAATTTAATCATAATATATGTGCTGTTTTGTTACATAGGTGAATAAATAAAAAATAAGGATGTATAGGCACAGATATTTTTATTTTATATATTTTATATATTTTATATTTCATATTTCATATTTTTTATTTTATATTTTATTTTATTTTATATTTTATATTTTATATTTTATTTTATATTTTTTATTTTATATTTTATTTTATTTTATTAAAGGGCGCTTATAGAGTGTTGTCGTCTGAAACCCTGCGACGTCACCATTGTAATTTGCCTATTGATAAAAAACGGTAACTGTCATGGCGGCCACTATTAACACTACAGCTGTGACGTTACAAGTTTTCAAAATCGTATCAGACGACAACACTCTATTATTAAAAAACAAGAATATTTACAAAAAAAACCATAAAAAAAAACAATAAAAACCATAATTACATATTTACAAATTTACAAGCCACCACCTAACTTAGAAATCAAAATGTATTATTACATTTTGTTCGCTTTCACTAATTAAACCTGAGTACATGATTATTGTGTATAAAGAAACACTAGGCTATATTTTTTCTCCATTTCTATAAATTTTTACCTCTCCGAGGAGGGGTTATACAATCACCGTGTCCGTCTGTGGGTCATGCCTGCGAACGCGTTCGCATTTTCGGGGCAAAGGTTAATCATTGCGTACGCAGTTTCTCGAAGGGTTGGCAAAACCACCGTGTGACGGTGAGCGTTAACGGATTGATTTGCTGTTGGGTTTGGTTTGGTTGGTCTTTTTTTCGTCAACGCTCACCGTCGCGACCGTTTTAATTCAGTTTGATGGGATATTTCGTTATTGTAATGTTTCTGTGTTGGTTGTTAATGTTGAGTGCGTGTTGTGACGGTTGTGGGTGTTTAGTTTGTTGTGTTTGTGCTATGATGGTTGTGGATGTTGAGTTTGTTGTGATGGAAAGGCGTTTTCTCTCCAACTTCTTCTTAATGACTTTGGGACGGACCGAGTGCTAAGTGTTATACCACCTCTCAACGTCCAATGGCAGGGTTTCCACCAATTGTACACGGTATTCGTCTTAGTATCAATTTTCGATTTTTTGGCGCCGGCCGGGAATCGAAGCCGGGTCTGC
Source organism: Leiobunum rupestre (assembly GCF_980474605.1). Taxonomy (NCBI): domain Eukaryota; kingdom Metazoa; phylum Arthropoda; class Arachnida; order Opiliones; family Sclerosomatidae; genus Leiobunum; species Leiobunum rupestre. The sequence continues at coordinate 55,817,462 of NC_143384.1, read as the reverse complement.
CTCGTGCAAGAGATGTACTCTAACCACTCAGACACCAACGCTTGTTCATTTACGGTGTTTTTCTAAAAAACAGCTTTGGCGAATGTCATTAGCAAAGTTATAACGTTAGGTACTATAATTTATTCTACATCATTTTAAGTATTTATAAATTATATTAATCTTATATTTAATTAAATATTTATAAATTATATTAATCTTATATTTAATTAAATATTTATAAATTATATTAATCTTATATTTAATTAAATATTTATAAATTATATTAATCTTATATTTAATTAAATATTTATAAATTATATTAATCTTATATTTAATTAAATATTTATAAATTATATTAATCTTATATTTAATTAAATATTTATAAATTATATTAATCTTATATTTAATTAAATATTTATAAATTATATTAATCTTATATTTAATTAAATATTTCTAAATTATATTTATCTTATATTTAATTAAATATTTATAAATTATATTAATCTTATATTTAATTAAATATTTATAAATTATATTAATCTTATATTTAATTAAATATTTATAAATTATATTAATCTTATATTTAATTAAATATTTATAAATTATATTAATCTTATATTTAATTAAATATTTATAAATTATATTAATCTTATATTTAATTTAATATTTAGAAATTATCTTAATCTTATATTTAATTAAATATTTATAAATTATATTATTCTTATATTTAATTAAATATTTATAAATTATATTAATCTTATATTTAATTAATTATTTATTAATTATATTAATCTTATATTTAATTAATTATTTATTATTTATATTAATCTTATATTTAAATAAATATTTTCGTATATTAATGTAATATTTGATCGTGATCAGGATTTGAACTCGGTTCGCATTGTAACAATGCGGATAGTTCACCGCCGAGCCATTGACTTCCTTAGGAAAAATATTAGTAGGGGAAGAATGAGAGTGATGTATGTCTGATGGTATTTTTGATGGTATGATGGTATTTTCGATGGTATTTTTGATGGTATGGAAATATATATGAAAGTGGATGGTATATAAGCCTGTGGTATTCGTAAATACGATTTCTAATACAATACCACATGAATGCAATTTCGGAAACGTTACTTAATTTATTTTAATTATACAATCATGGGTAAAACACGATTTTCGGCACGGTATGATGGTATTTTTGATGGTATGGGAATATATATGAAAGTGAATGGTATATATGCCTGTGGTATTCGTAAATACGATACCGCATGAATGCAATTTCGGTAATGTTAATTTATTTTAATTATACAATCATGGGTAAAACCCGATTTTCGGCATAGGAGCGTGTTAATTATACAATCATGGTAATTATACAATCATGGGTAAAACACGATTTTCGCAAAGGGGCGCGTAAAAACATACATTCGGGCCACCTTGTTTGTTAACGAATGTCTTAAGTTTTAGTAATAGTGCGTGGAATGTATTGGAATTGGGGGTACGACATTGTATTTTTACAGTTTTTTATGGTATGATGGTATATTTGTAAAATCCATTTTTAACGATTGGGTGAATTCGTGTTTACAAAATACTCTTTAGTACATTACTTAGTACACTACTTAAGTAGTTTTAAACAATTGTAAATATCGTTAGTTAATAACTAATAAAATTGGTTACACTAATGTCTCGATTCTTATTAACCACTATGGATTTGAGCTTACAACATCCCATGAACGGACTCGTAGCAGGGCCAACCCAATGTGGGAAGTCATTCCTGGTAGGACAGTTAATTCAACATAGGAAGACCTGCATATCCCCTCCACCAGAGAGGATAATATGGTGTTATACCGAGTATCAACCAAAACTTTTTCAATCAATATTAGAACCCACACACCTTCCGTTGAGTTTCACGAAGGGTTACTCGACGTTAATATATTAAATTCTAAAATAAGGAATTTAGTTATTTTAGACGATTTACTATGTGAGATATCTAATAATAAAGACGTAACTAATTTCTTTATTCGTGGATCTCATCACAGAAACACTTCCGTGCTAATTCTAATGCAAAACCTTTATTACCCTGGAAAATAAATTAGAACTTTAAATTTAAATGCACATTATCTGTTTATTTTTAAATCACCTCGTGACAAATCAACAATTTATCATCTCGCGAGACAAATATCCCCAACCAACAGTAAATACGTTATAGACGCGTTCCAACAAGCCACGTCACGGAAATTTGGGTATTTATTAGTTGACTTGAAACCTCACACCCCAGATCAGTATTTACTACGAACGGGTTTAATACCGGGTGAAGAAGCTGCAGTCTTTACCCCCAAATGAATTGAAAATTAACAACACTCCTAAGAGACTCAGTTACTGACATTGTTGATATCGGTTACACTAAATTATCATAACTAAAAGATATTCCACGACTGTTCATTACGTTTAAAGAAAGGTTAAGAAAAATCTCTAAATGTATGCCTCCAAACGGGTAAGGGAAAACATAGACTTTCTACGTTTCCTAACATCATGCAATCCAAATCAAAGAAAGACGGCCATTAAGTACGCCAGTAAGGAAGCTATATTGGCCCTCGTCGAATGTTGTATAAATGTATTACACGGAACAATTGAACTGTCAGAACGTCATCGTAAGCGGCTAAAGAAACATAGCGCAGTTATACGAAACGTGTCAAAGGAGAACGTTATATCAAAACGACGAAAGATTCTGGTACAAAAGGGCGGTTTTCTACCATTTTTATTAGCACCACTGTTATCTATCGTTAGCTCAGTCGCGGGAAGTGCAATAAGTCGAGCTATAAACCGATAATGGCTCGAAAAATGCTTCTAGTACCTGAAGATGTATTGGAGAGATTAAAAAACACTACACCACCCAAAACTGTGGAAACACCTATATCTCAAAAAGAGAAGACACTCGATTATGAAATCAAATCCATTCTAGATAATCCAGATTTAAACGAATCAGAGAAATTAGCATTATAAAATCAAACTCTTCAACGACGTCTAACATTCATACGTTAAGAGCAAATCACTCCCGATATTGATAACCCTGGACAGCCTAAGACCTGGTTCGCTCAAATATCTTATTCTCTACCTGCAACTTATGTTAGTGATGCAATTGCACTATACCGAGCGACTACGGAAGATCCGAGATATATTAGATGGGCTAACTCAGGAGAGCTTTCTATTCGTGGGCAGGTGATTGGACGATCTAATATAATCGATCTCTTGTATGATGCTGTGAGAAAAACACCTGGAACGGCAATCGATCCTATAGGAGTTACAGAGTTTTACGAGGGTGTTCATAAGTCAAATATTTCAAAACGTTTGATTAAAAATCCTGTAAGATTGGCATTGTTAAAAACATTCGCCGTATTTCATACACCGCCAAGTAGTTCAACGTTATCTTCATCTTCACCTAGTCCTCTAAGCCCCTGGATACATACTAAATAAAATATATTAACCTGATAATTTTGTTATCATTTCATAGTATAAGCCTACAATGGAAGGTTTTACAGAAACGGTCTCTTTAGGACTTTTAGCCTATTTATCACAATCATTTTCAAAAACACCGAAAATTATCACAGCTGTATTAATTATCATAGTTATTATAATATTAGAATTGTTTAATTTCCTTTTTTGGCGTTATATACCATTACATCAAAATATTACCTGATATGGAGAAAGAACTTGAGAAAATCTATACTAATCCCGCAGACCCAGGGTCATTCGCTGGAGTTCGAACGCTCTATAATTCAGCTCGGCATAAAGGTTTAAAGGTTTCATTGGAAAAAGTAAAACAATTTCTAATAAAGCAGGATACATATACGCTACATAAACCTGCTAGAAGACGATTCAGACGAAATCGAACTATTGTTTATGGAATTGATGAACAGTGGCAAGCGGACTTGGCAGATTTTCAGAAGCTGTCTAAATATAATTCGGGATTCCGCTACGTATTATGTATTATTGACATATTTAGCAAATACGCTATGGCTGTAGCGGTTAAAAATAAGAAAGGTGTAACAATTTTAGAAGCGTTACGTAACATTTTTGAAAAAGGCCGTCAACCGAAAAGAATTCAAAGTGATCATGGAAACGAATTTGTCTGTCAAGAAGTGCAGAGTGAATTAGAAAGAAGGAACATTAAATTTTTCGCTACCTGCTCGGAAATGAAAGCGTCCATTATTGAAAGATTCACTAGAAGTTTTAAATCTCGTTTATATCGCTATTTCACGCAGAATAACACCCTTAAATATATCGGTGTTTTAGATGATATTATAAACGCTTATAACAATAGTTATCACAGATCAATTAAATGTAAGCCTGTGGAAGTTTCTCTAGATAACTCTGCTAAAATATGGAAAAATCTCTACGGTTCGGTAAATTTTTCTCCTCCGTTAACATACGCGTTTGAAATTGGAGATTTTTGTAGAATAAGTAGAAATTTATCAATTTTCGATAAGAAATATAACCCGAATTTTACTACAGAATTGTTTAAAATAGCTGAGAGACTACCACGTGACCCACCTGTATATAAGCTGATGGATTTAAATTCTTACCCCATTTTAGGGGTATTCTATCGCGAGGAGGTTCAGATTGTTGGTCGAGATTTAAAAGACTGTTACTTAATAATCGAAAAAGTAATAAAAAAGAGGAAAAAATCGGACGGCCGCGTAGAACTGTATGTAAAGTGGCAAGATTACGACCCTACATTTAATTCTTGGATACAAGAAGTGGATTTAAAATGAGTTTTTACGTAACGCTACCTTCAGATTCCTCGTCATTATATTACCAAGATAATAGCGTTGGTAAATTTCGAACGTATTTAGCTGAACCGTTAAGATTTGAGGAACAGTACGAAGTTGGGTTAGCGGAAATAAGCTATTCTCGGACATGGCATAACGTTCGAAAACCTAATCTATTGGTTATTAAAGACCCTCACGAAAATGATAAAATGGTAAATAACCCTCTAGTTAAAGACCCTCTCGAATATGATAAAATAATTGAAGTTCCCGCGGGTCTTTATAAAACTCCGGAAGAACTATTACATGTTATGAACGTCCACAACCAAGAAGAACAAGTTACATTCGCTTATTTAAATTATTCTAATCGAATTAAAGTTAAATTGCAACCGAAAATCAGAGCTGTAATTGGCCCCGATCGATCGATTTTACTAGGTTTTAAGGATAGAAGAGATAATGATTTCACCATTTTAAATTCAATGATAACCCCCTACCCCCCTTCCATAAACTGCAACCTTGTACCTCTTCGTGGTGGAAGGGAGTAACAGGTGGAGGGGAAACCCTTCATGCTGGCCAACTAAGGCTCTGCTTCTTCCTTAAGCTAAGGTGTGAGGTATCGTGCTGAGGGCTGGGTGGTACCGGGGAAGCGTAAATACGGTATCGTGAACGATCCCCTCGGGGCACCAGGCGACACCCCGTTGTATTTTAGCCTTCCGCCCGGACAGAGGATTAAGGGCGGTGACTTTTTACTTTCCTCTTTTCTCGTGGGACCAAAATGGAAACACAAAAAAACAAACAAAAAAACCAAAAACCGGGCAAGCGTTCGAAAGAACCCGGCCTTAAGCAAGGGGAGGGTTCGGAAGGACCCAACCCAAAGCAAGGGGAGGGTTCGAAAGGACCCAACCCAAAACAAGGGGAGGGTTCGAAAGAACCCGACCCAAAGCAAGGGGCGGGTTCATCTTCGGATGTTACCCCCCCTGTTTCTAACCTGGAGGGGGGACTTTCCCCTACAAGAACCCGGTCTAGCCTTCAAGGGTCTGCCTCTGGCAAGACCCAGTCGGTGAAGCAAGGGTTCAAGGGGGAGAAACCCCTCAGTAAAACTCAAAAGCGGAATCGACGCCGCAGGGAAAGATTGATGCAGGAGGAGGTCTCTGGTAAGGACGACCCCCCGCCATCACTTTCAAAACGTTCCAGGGAAAATGACTCCCCCGATTCCCAGTCTCAGGTTTCCAAAAAGGTGAAGTCTCACGACCAAACCTATAGCGAAACCTTAAGCTCCACAAAGATGGCCATCGTTAAAGAAGGCTATCCTGTGAAAACCATCTCCGCAGAGGAAATGGGCACCATCCAGCGTGAGGTCCTGAAGCGGATAGATGGGTCACCTTCGGGAGACCCTCTACCTCGTTTTGGGAACTTTCAGCTGGTTGGAGGCGCCATTCACTACCTCTGTAAGGATGCGTTTACAGCGGATTGGTTGGTGGGAGGATTTAACCAGAAGGAATTGGTCTCCGGGGGGTCACGGCTTTCAGTAATGAAGGCCGTCGACCTACCGAAACCTTTCAAGGTAGCCTTCCGCACCAAGGACGTCTACACCAAGGATGGCAATGTCCTCCTTCGTAGACTTAGGACCTACAACAACGCGCTAAATACGCAATGTTGGAAGGTCGTAAATAAAGCCGATGAGCCGACTGCCATCCGCTGGATCTTCCAGGTGGATGGAGAGTCGGTTAAGGCTATCAAGGAGGCAGGACACCGAGCCTTAACGGGTCTGGACAGTGGTATCTTTAAGATACTTCATGAACCTGACCCGACAGCTCCGGTGGATCCTGTAAAGGAGGGTGGTTCAGTCGAACCCTCTGCCTTGGAGATCTCAAGGATGGAAGATGAGGCTCTGGCTGGCGGGGACTCCGGAGAGGACATTCCAATGGAAGATAATCTCGTGGAGGAGCTAAAGGCCTTTGCTTTGTCGGACACCGACGAGACCAAAGAGGTTGTACCACTGGAGGGTGCAACAGGGGGGCAGGCTAGGGATGTAAGTCAGACCGGTGGGTGTGTTGGGGTTTCCATAAACACAACCACCACTGTGTCTGAATAGACATCTAAGGCCTGCAACCGAGCTCACCTTAAACTAAGATGAGTGTAAAAGTGCTGCAAATTAATTTGCACCACTGCAAGGCAGCCACTGCAGTTCTCTGTAGGAGGTTCGCAAAGGAGAGCTTCCGCTCTCAGTGCACACCTCCAGGGATATTGCCACGGTAAAGCTCATCACGGAAGGTGGGGAGGTTACTATGGCATCGGCATACCTACCATACGACGATGCTCTCCCCCCTCCCTCGCAGGGGGTGACCAGATTGGTCAGCTACTGTGAGGGTTCGGGGAGGAGGCTAGTCATCGGTTGCGATGCTAATGCTCACCACGAAATCTGGGGCAGCTCAGACTGCAACCAGCGCGGTAACGACTTAATGGAATATCTGGTTAGTACCAGACTTCACATTTTGAATAAGAACAATGTACCAACTTTTGTTACTTCTAACAGAAGTGACGTCATTGATCTCACACTGTGTACAGTAAATGTCGCAGATAAAATCAAGAACTGGCATGTGTCTAACGAACCGTCTTTGTCGGATCACAGACACATTTGCTTCAATATTCTGGTCAAACCTGTATGGGCTTGTACCACTATTCGTAACCCTAGGGGCACAGATTGGTCCGGTTACAGGGAAGACTTAAATTTCTTCCTAAAAGGTGATAAGCCACGGCTGTCATCGGTGTTGGATTTTGATTTGGCTGTTGAACGCGTTCAACAGTCCATTATCGACTCCTATCACCGCAACTGTCCGGCAAAGCCTGCCAACCGGCCAAGGCTAGTGCCTTGGTGGAACAACGAGATTGGCAGGCTGCGCAAAGAAACTCGTAGGCTCTTTAATAGGGCAAAGAAGGGGGGTGATTGGGATGCCTATAAACGCACCCTCACCACCTACCACAAGTCTATCCGCGATGCCAAGAAGGCTTCATGGAGAGACTTCTGTGAGAACATAGCGGATGTTCCCAGTACGGCCAAATTAATGAAAATTTTGGCACACGATAATACTAAGCATCTTGACACCATTAAGTTGAAAGATGGTAGTTTTTCCACGTCCGGTAAGGACACTCTGACACATATGTTAGATGTACACTTTCCGGACTCTAAGCTCACTAGCAATGGTAACACTGACAATCGCCCTTTGAGGATCAATCGAACCAAAAGGGAAGATTGGGCAGTGGCGAATAAGGTCGCCACGCATTCCAGACTTATATGGGCTATAAAGTCATTTAAACCCTATAAGTCCCCGGGACCGGATGGGATTTTTCCTATCCTCTTACAGGAGGGCATTGATATTCTATGCCCTATGCTGCTGAGAATCTACAGGGCTTGTATTGCTCTAGGGCATTTACCTAGCACCTGGAAGCTTTCTCAAGCGATCTTCATACCTAAGCCTGGTAAATCAGATTACCTGGAAGCTAAGGCATTTAGGCCAATTAGTCTTACCTCTTTTCTCCTAAAAATTCTGGAGAAAATGGTGGACAACTACATTAGGGAGGAGGTTCTTTGCAACTCTCCTCTGTCGACTGCGCAGCATGCTTACCAGAAGGGCAGGTCTACTGAGACCGCCCTGCATGGTATCAGTAGCTGCCTGGAAAAAGCAATTGAGCACAAGGAAATTGCGTTAGCAGTTTTTCTTGATATTGAGGGAGCCTTTGATAAGGTCTCCAGCGCAGTTATACTTAAGGCTGCGAAAAGGTTTGGTATCAATGACACATTGTGCTTTTGGATCAAAACTATGTTAACTGACCGAAAAGTGGTATCCTCCTTGCTGGGTGACTCCCTTATGGTCTCCACCAGTCGTGGTTGCCCACAGGGGGGCGTTCTTTCTCCCCTTCTGTGGTGTCTGGTGGTGGATGAACTCGTTCGGAGGTTGAACAGGGGAGGATGCCGCTGTTTCGGTTACGCCGATGATATTGCTATCATCATTACTGGGAAATTCCCGGCAACAGTGAAGGACGTAATGAGGAGGGCCCTAGCATCAGTTGAGAGCTGGTGCAGGGAGGTCAACCTCATGGTTAATCCTAATAAAACTGTCTTGGTTCCTTTTACTCGTAGAAGGATAAAGGGTATGTTTGAGGGTATTTCCTTATTTGGAAAGGACCTAGTGGAGAGCACCGAGGTGAAGTACCTCGGGGTCATCCTGGATAGCAAACTAACATGGAAACCACACCTTGACTACATAGTCAAGAGGGGCAAAATGTTATTTTGGAGAACTAGAAGTGCAGTTAGCAAGACCTGGGGCTTAAGCCCCAGGACTGTGTACTGGCTGTACACCATGATCATCAGACCTATCCTGTCTTATGCAGCTGTGGTCTGGTGGCCAAGGGTTACTTTAAGGACTGTGCAGTTTGATCTGCGCACTCTGCAAAGGCTGGCTTGTGTCGGCATTACAGGAGCCATGAGAACAGCCCCAAGCGCTTCTCTGGAAATACTCCTGAATATGCTTCCTCTCCACCTTTTTATTGAGGAAGCTGCCCTTTTAGGTGCCTATAGGCTTAACCAAAATGGCTGGTGGAAGGCTAATAATTGGGAGCATAGCCACACCAAGCTCTTCCGAGATATGTCCAATCAGATGCCGATTTTAACAATGGGCTCTGATCTGATGGTTACTAAACTCCACTTTAGTAAACCTTTTGAGGTCAACTTCCCTAGCCGTGCGGAGTGGAGTCACTTGACCCTCGGTACCAGAGGAGAGATCGTCTGGTTCACTGATGGGTCTAAGACACACTATGGCACTGGTGCGGGGATGTATTGCCTTACTAATAATTTTGGCTTTTATGAAAGTCTAGGGATACACACTAGTGTATTCCAGGCTGAAATTTTTGCAATTTGCTCCTGTGTTGCTCACTGTTTACATCAGGGGTATCATGGGAAGGTTATCCAGATTTATTCAGATAGCCAGGCTGCTCTTAGAGCTCTCAGCCAGTATAGTATTCTTTCTAAACTGGTTTTTAGCTGCTTAGATCTCCTCTGCACTCTTGGGTTGCACAATAAAGTTCAACTTTGTTGGGTACCTGGGCATAAGGGGCATCTTGGGAATGAAAGGGCCGACGCCTTGGCCAAGGAAGGTGCGAGGGCTGGGTTCATTGGTCCAGAACCTGCTCTCCCCATCTCCCGAGGACTTGTACGCGGCTTAATCTCCAAGTTTATGTCGGATCGTCAACTCAGACAATGGTCTGAAATTGAGGGTCAAAGGCAGGCCAAAGAGTTCACTCTTGGCCCTTCTAGGGAGAGAGCTAGAGAATTACTCTCGCTCTCTAGGTCCAGTATTAGGATTGTTACTGGCCTACTAACAGGTCACTGCCATCTTAACAGACATTTAACGCTTATCGGGGTCAGCGATGACCCGATTTGCAGATCTTGTCTAGCTGAGGAGGAAACTGCCTCACATGTACTCTGTAGCTGCGATTACTATGCAGCCCAGAGGTTTGAGCATTTGGGTATGCATCGGTTGGAGACGTATGACGTCTCTAATATCACGGCCGGGCAGATTTTAAGCTTTATGTCGGCAATAGGACTTATTTAAGTCAACCAGTTTGGGGATGCACAATGGACCTTAGGTCGAAGTGTTTGGCTTACCACCCCACTCAATAATAATAATAATAATAACCCCCTACCCAGTTGATATGGACGCTGGGTTACATTCCTTATTCGTTTATTCTGATCTGGTTGAAAATAGCGTTGTCGGAGATAGTTTAGCACCTCTATTAAGAATCATAAGTCTCGAAGGGAAAGCTGAGTCTGACGGGAAAACGGCTACAAAATTATTTTCACAACCTCATTACCTACCAGTCGTGGGTAATAATATTAAGACTATAGAGATTAATATAACAGATGATTTAGGAGAGCCAATGCAGTTTCATAGTGGGAAAGCTCACGTTGTATTACATTTTAAACCCCGTAAAATGTGGACTTCACTATAAACCTTTAATCATTTAGGACACACCCTCATTCTAGCTTAAGAGAGCGAACAGTTAACATCATGAGGTCTGAATATTCACCTTCAAGAACTGATTATGAAAGTTACTATTTAAACCAGGTTGGTTTCGGTGGAATACCTGTATATAGAGGTTTAGCCGTGCAAAGAGGACATGGATTAGGAAATATATTATCTTCAGCGTTTAGATTCGCGGTACCTTTACTGAAGAAAGGCGCTTCTTACTTGGGAAAAAAACTTTTAAGTACCGGAGCGAAAGTAGCTACCGATGTTGTTAGCGGAGTCCCAATTAAAACAGCGCTTAAATCGCATTCTATTAACGCCGGAAAGGAAATTCTAGCTTCAGAAGCTGCTGAAGCCATGAGATTAACATCTTCAGCTACGGATCATATTAAAAGAATGACCGGTTCCGGAAATAAAAGGAAACGAATTCAGCCGAAAAGCGGCATTTCAACAGCAGGCGGGATAGTGAAAGGACGGTTCCCTAAACAATCCGATATATTCTCATAATGTCCCTTTTACACCCGCACTCAGTTGAGTGTATAAATTCCGAGCTAGATTTGTTTCAAGTACCTATGACACAATCTTCGACTATTAGTTGTGAATGGGTTGAGTATAATCCAATATCAAATATAGTTGTAACGCCTCAATTACATTTTCTATCAACGGTAACTCTGAAACGTATATAGAACTTTCACAAACTTTGTTGCACGTTCGAGTTAAGGTAACTAAAGATAATGGTGAACTACCACAGCCTGCTGTTCCAGGTGTTGCGGTTGGTGCAGCGGGAACTTCAGCTGATAATATCGCCCCCGAGAACTTGTTTCTTCATTCGCTTTTTAGCGACGTTCATTTATTTCTCAATGAAAGATCAGTAACACCTTCCAGTCAAAATTACGCTTATAAAAGTATGATACAAACTCTATTAACGTTCGGAGATTTGGCGAAAAAAAGTTACTTAACAAGTTCACTTTTCTATCGGGATACGCCTGGAAAGTTCGATTCATTTTTCGATAACGATGGTTTCTCTAAACGGGCGAGTTTAGCGCAAAAAGGGGTGATTGACTTGTTAGGCGTAGTCCATACTGATTTATGTCAACAAACACGTTTTTTATTAAATATGGTTGATTTGAAATTTAAATTCGATAAAAATAGAACAGCTTTTTGCGTTCACTCGGACGTAAAATGTAAACTGAAGATTTTATCAGCTTCCCTTTATCTTAGAAAAGTTAAAGTGATACCGGAACTATGGCTCGCTCAAGCCAAGGCACTACAATATGGAACCGCTAAATATCCTGTAACTCGTTCGGAGTGCACATCATTTTCTATACCCGCTGGTCTTATGACTAGTGTGCAAGATCATTTATTTACCGGACAAGCACCTAAAAAAGTTGTTATCGAGTTTGTGGAACAAAAACCGTTTCTAGGAGATTTGAAAAAAATCACCGTACAACTTTCAACATTCGATTTATCAAGCATTGTATTGTACATTGACGGTAGCAGCGTCCCTCATAAGGCGTTATCCCTAAACTTTGAGGAAAATCAATATATTCAAGCGTATTGCAATCTTTTCATTCAAACTAATCAGTGGAACGTAGATGAAGGGATTCAGATAAGTCGGGAAGATTACCCCAACGGAAATTGTTTATTCGCGTACAATTTAACCTCCGATCTTAACAACAATGCCAATCACTTGCATCTTGTGAAAAACAGTAACCTGAGATTAGAATTAAAATTCGCAAAACCGTTACCGGAGACGATTTCCATTTTAATTTACGCCGAGTTTCAAAATTTGATTGAAATTGATAAAAATCTAACCGTGATTTTCGATTACAGTAATTAATGGATTCGCTACAGATAACTAAAATTCTTGAAAAAGATTTAAGTAATAAAAGTATATTTCAAGGCGTGTTCGCGGCTGACAAGCTACCTAAATATGTAAAAATATTACCTTCTCTATTTATTGTAAATACCGATACGAGTGCCAGACCTGTAGAACACTGGGTTCTAATATATTTTTCTAAACATAAAAATAGTGAATTCATGGATTCCTTTGGAAACCCACCAGATTATTTAAAATTTAATGACTTTATTGAACGAAACAGTAAAACTATTACTTTTAATTCTAATCAATTACAGAGTAATTCTAGTAATACATGTGGGGCGTTCTGTATCTATTTTGCTATAAATAGGTGTAAAGGAATATAAATTTATAACATTGTGTCTAGGTTTAAGAAAGATAAAAATGTAAACGATAAAATGATTAAAGAGTTTATGCAAGAATGTATTTATTTATACTCAGGGAGAATGAATATGTCGAGATTATTTTCAGCGTTTCTCTAATTCCACCCGTTGGGCCCCCCGGTATGCTCCTCCGCTTTAATAAAATCAAATAATATTGCAATCTCATTGGTTCTTAAAAATTACGTTTTTCGACGCGATTAACGCTGCAGCGAGGACGCAAAAAATAAGACCGCCTCCTATCCCCCCCCCTTAGCGTGACGGGGTTAGGGGCTCAACGTGTCCGTCGATAGTCTCGACATATTCATTCTCCCTGAGTATAAATAAATACATTCTTGGTTTATGTATAAAAAGTATTCAATAAAATAATTTCTTTAAAGCGCAGGGTTATTATTCATGAAAACAAAAACAATACCAAAACCTTATTTTATTTTGTATATACAAATATACCGCCGTAAAACGCAATCATTTATTTATTAATACAAATATCTGAAGATCCGAAGCCTCTCGTACCTCTTTCGGTTTCTTCTTCTTCTATTTGCTAATCCAATCCAAAACAGAGAAATTGTAATTATAGGATTATGTATATCTTGATTCAACTCATCGCGCATTCCATCGGGGTAGGCATCAAAATGCGCTGACATATAAGTTGGGCTATTCTATCACCTCTAAAGACTCTATAAACGCTTTTTCCGTGATTAATTAAGACTACCCCTTCTGAACCCGTGTAATCTTTATCAATCACACCGGCCAAAACGTCAACACCATGTTTTATGGAAAGCCCCGAACGAGGTGCTAAATGGATAAATATATAGTTTAATTAAAAAAAATCAATTACAACACCGTAATCATACCTATTCGTCCGTAGCAGAAATCTGGTATAACTACGCTTAAATCGGTATTTATTAGCTCTCATTCTCCAGGGGCTAGCTCATAGTTATACGCACTACGTAAATCAAGCCCCGCGGAGCCGACTGAATAGGAGGGTATGCGTATTTCGATAATCTCACGAATTTGAGAATTTGTTGCGGAATTTCCATAACGAACAAATATTAAAAATGGAATATCGTGGAAAGAAGATTAAATCGCAAATGGATAGAAAAAAATTAGTTTGGAAACAAAATCCTTTTACAAACACCAATCGTGCCCCCTCCTACTTAAACGCGTATCTTATCATTCAAAAACTCTGGAACTATCCGATTTTAAGTACTTTTAAACGCTAAAACTTAACTTTGTTATCTTATTTATTAAAATGGGTTTTAAAATTAATTCCATTCTACAGATTCGCATTTTGAAATGCATCATATTACGTATATGGAAATTCACCCTGTCCTCATATGGTATCACGTGTACAACTACATTACTCGAGAAAGATACGTTTTTCATACTAAACCTACCATCAAATACACGTAAATGAATAGAAAGAAATTAGTTTGGCACCAAAATCCTTTTACAAACACCAAACGCGCCCCCTTCTCTTTAAACGCGTATCTTATCTTTCAAAAACTCTGGAACTATCCGATTTTAAGTACTTTTAAACGCTAAAACTTAACTTTGTTATCTTATTTATTAAAATGGGTTTTAAAATTAATTCCATACTACAGATTCTCATTTTGAAATGCATCATATTACGCATATGGAAATTAACCCTGTCCTCATATGGTATCACGTGTACAACTACATTACCCGAGAAAGATACGTTTTTCGTACTAAACCTACCATCAAATACGGGGCAACTTCAACCATCGCGCGCTTTATATACAAGTTTCATCTCGAGAAAAAGATAACGAGGGAACACGTCGCGTCTAACATATCATTAAAACAGATTCCCGCAAAAACAGACAAAACCCTTTTTTATTTTGTATTTACAAATATACCATCATACCATCAAAAACTGACAAAATACAATGTCGTACACCCATTTCCAATACATTCACATTCCACGCACTATTACTAAAACTTAAGATATTCGTTAACAAACAAGGCGGCCCGAATGCATGTCTTTTACGCGGTAAAAATGCGCTAATACGTGGAAACCACCGCGGAAACGCTTTATTGCGCGGTAAACTACGCGGGGGAAACGCCCCCCTTTGCAAAAATCGTGTTTTACCCATGATTGTATAATTAACACGCTCCTATGCCGAAAATCGGGTTTTACGCATGATTGTATAATTAAAATAAATTAACATTACCGAAATTGCATTCATGCGGTATCGTATTTACGAATACCACAGGCATATATACCATTCACTTTCATATATATTCCCATACCATCAAAAATACCATCATACCGTACCGAAAATCCCGTTTTACCCATAATTGTATAATTAAAATAAAATAAGTAACGTTTCCGAAATTGCATTCATGCGGTATCGTATTAGAAATCGTATTTACGAATACCACAGGCTTATATACCATCCACTTTCATATATATTTCCATACCATCAAAAATACCATCATACCATCGAAAATACCATCATACCATCAAAAAATACCACCAGACATACATCACTCTCATTCTTCCCCTACTAATATTAAAGTAAAGGAACCATTATGATAAGGCGGTTTTTTTTACTAAAAGGATTAATACAATATCTGTACATATTGTTTTTTGAACTTTGTTTGTCTATTCTTTGGTACGCTTTTTTGTTTTGTTTTAAATTTTTGTTAAATTCTTAACAAAATTTCGTTAAAACACAAAAAGTAGTTCATTGTTACCTTTTAATAACGCTTAGAAAAAGGATAATTATTCAAAACTCCCGCGGAAACTATATCAAATTAATAATATAGCGCCACCGTGTGGAGAACTATCAATCAAACCGGGTAAAAAAACCTCAAAATAAAAGTATATAAGGCCGTTGCTGTCAATATAGAAGATATAGTCTTTCTTAGTTCTTGGCTGCCAGACGAACTACTACAGGACGGGGTCCTGGTGTCGGTCACAAGTTACGAGGTGATTTGCGGTTTTAATTAGTATGTTCGGTCTTCGGTCAAGAAAAGAGTTAAATTGTGTTTCGCGTTTGGAACGTGAGTGAATAGACTTAAGTGTATGAACAGTGCGTGTTTAAGACTGAAAGTGTTAAAGTAATTGTGAACTAACTCAAGTCAGCTGTAAGATAAAATTGATTGTTATTATTTTTTGAATTGGAATAACCTAATTATACCCTTGAAATTATCAACTCAACCTGTGAGGCTAATTAAGTAGATTGGAAGTTATTAGTAGCGAACAGCTCTCAGCTGCTAATTAAGACAGTTTATAGTTAGGTAGTTTGAATTTAGTTAAAATTAGTCAGTATAATTTATGATATTTACTTAAGTGTAAGTGTGTTTTGGTTTATTTTTCAATCACGATGAACTAAGACAAATCGAGTCTTAGACACTTGAGTACCAGTTCTGTACAATTACGTAGGAGGGATATATATTGTTGGGTTATTGATGAAAGTTAAATCTAGAACGTTCCATAGATTGTTCTGAATAAAAATAAACATTTATAATTGTGCATAATTCTGGTTGCCATTTTATTTTCTAATCACTCGCCCACAACATTATAGTTCTGGCAATCCCGAATCAAATAAATTTTCGATATAACGGCGACGGGAAATTATTCTCGTAAATTTATCACGCGGCCTTAGGGAATATTCTTTTAACCAAATTTCGATAAACTATCGTTTAATTAAAATCGGCCCGATTCCGTTAAAATTATAAACCAAAAAGCGAACGGTCGTTATAATACCCTCTGTAGATATTTCTTTCATTAAAATTTGCTTCGTATTATATTCAACTGATAAACTTGTACTGTAAAAAGGGTTTAATTCAATTGTGCATTGTTATAGTACGTCTAACTCACTGTTGTAACTACGTAAGTTATGATATTCTGAATAAATTAAAATTGGTCGTTTCGTCTCAATTATTTTAATTTTAATTAAAATTTTATACCGGGCGGGATAGAACTGGGATAACATTTTTAACAAATAACTCTAAATTTCGGAGATATATCTTTAAGGGTTATCTCGAGCAACTAATACCACTAGGGACAATTCTTCCGAGGAGAGGTATATTTTGGCTTGCCAACTTGTTAGTTCATGTTAAGATATATTGTTTGGACAAAATAAGGCTAACCTCGCTTAATTTTTTGAAACGACAACCTTAGTCTCTTAAGGGAAATATCTATATTGAGAGAAAATGTTTTGGTAGGACATTATTTTTTAGGTTTTGATAACTTTCACTTCAAAGATTAGATATATTATTTAGGATTTTTTAACGTTATTGATAAATATTTTGTTCCTATAGAGCATAGAAAAACAACCAAGGGTGCAAAAATTATTAAAAAGAGCAAAGTTTTTACGAATGGAAAGAAATTTCACTTTTTTGAACTGGATGCCCGTCAATTCGGTGTTCATCATAAATGAAGGAAATATTAAATATTTAACTAATAACTGGAAATTGTGCGAAAATGTTTATAAAAGTAAAAGTTCGTATTTTCCGTTAACCTACGATCTATGCCTCAGCGCGCGCCTTCCGTCATCGGTCCGAGAAGATGCCAAGTATCTGTAAGTGTTCATGCTTTCCATTTTAGATCAGAGCGCGGAAATAAGTTCTGTAGTGTTTATAAGAGTGGGGTCGTTAGGATTTTGGTGATAATGATATTCTGAATAAATTAAAAATGGTCGTTTCGTCTCAATTATTTTAATTATAATTAAAATTTTATACCGGGCGGGATAGAACTGGGATAAAATTTTTAACAAATAACTCTAAATTGCGGAGATATATCTTTAAGGGTTATCTCGAGAAATTTATACCACTAGGGACAATTCTTCCCAGGAGAGGTATATTTTGGCTTGCCAACTTGTCTTAGACGATTATTAAAGTCCGTTTCAATTAGAAGTGAACTGTCCTCTTCACAATTGTTCATTTTTTTGTTATATGAAAAGTAAATGGCCAGCTTGCTTAAAGCAAACAGGTTTCTAGTAATACTGGATAAGGGACCTGAGTTTACGCTATATTCCCAATATTTAGTTTTATCAATTTTAAAATCTTTATAATATTTACAAATGAAAGTCTCTAGTTTTTCCAAGAAGCGTATAGTTATTGTACATTCCAAAAACATATGCTTTAAATTTCCACAGATATACTGACAAAAGGGACATCCAGGTTTTAGATTAAACAGTTTAGGGGCCAAATATAGGGAGATTACAAAGCTGTACAAAAGTCGCCATAGTATGTTACTCTCATGGTTTGTATAAGAACTTTTCCATATAAATTTACA
Organism: Leiobunum rupestre; assembly: GCF_980474605.1. Classification (NCBI taxonomy): domain Eukaryota; kingdom Metazoa; phylum Arthropoda; class Arachnida; order Opiliones; family Sclerosomatidae; genus Leiobunum; species Leiobunum rupestre. The sequence goes on along the minus strand of NC_143384.1, from coordinate 55,799,187 downwards.
GTTTATTTTTTCACAATCTATATCACCCGTTATGTCGCTAATTAAGTTATATGGTTTTTGGATTTGTGTTTCAGGTACCGGATTAACAAGTGTTTGTAATTTAGAGTTAACAGTGCCCACTAAGATTTCCACATTGCTTTCACTGAGGAGTTGTAACTGGAAATTGATATTTATTGGCACTCCAAAGTTTTCAATTCTAAAAAAATCGGTGGAAATTCACGAGTGGGGTCCGCTTAGATTAATCTAACTTGTTGGGTTAACGCTCTTTTTGTGGCAGCACTGATATTTTTATACTCCTCGGAAAACTCGAACTCATGTTTTTCGGTATTGAATATATTTTTGAAGAATTGGAAACCATCTGACTTCCATTTCGGGTGATTTAGGGAGAGACTCAGGAAAGAGCATCTCCAGATTGGATATTTTAGTAGGGACGAAAGATTCGGTGGTTTTGATAGTGTGATTGGCAACGATTTCCAGAAGTAGAACAGGTATTGGTTATACTTTGATAGGTGGTCCAATTTCAAGTCGAGGTTTTTAAGGCTGAGAACGGCAAAGTCTAAATTCAAAATGTTTAAGGTTTTTAAGTGGTACATTAATTTCGACAGTGTGGCCCTTGTTGTTTATATAGTTTTTTAATTTTGTAAACGCAAATTTCCTTCATTGAATATTTAGGGTTTGTTTTTAGCGTTGTGACTTTCTCTGTACACCAATGTTTGGTCTCCTTACACCACACGACTTCGAGACATTTCCCTGGTATTGATTCCATCAGAGCGCTCGTAATTTCCATATGTGGAAGTTAATAATTAAACTTACTCTGGATTGCGTTACAAATTTGGGCTCTCGGTTTGTACGACAATTGCGGAGCTATTCGTTTGACGTTTTCTAAAGACGTATTAACCTTTTTAATGGTTTCCTCCGTAGATTCACTCAATAGGCTTTTCTCTGGTGTAAATGTCAACCCAAGAATTTTAATCTTATTGTTACTCCAGGTAATTCCCAAAGGGGAATCTTTTCGTCCCTTCCACGATCCGAGCCAAAGCCCGCTACTCTTTTCTATGTTAAAGTTAGCATTGCTCGCTTTACGTATTGTACGCATTCATTTCTAATTATTTTGAACGCGTCTTCGGTAAGTGGTCTGGACAGAAAAGGTAAGGTAACTGAGTGTGTTTCTAATTTTTTCCTTAAATGATCCAGGAACGGTTCCAGCGACAGATTGAAGAGGTACGAAGACAAGGCCTTGTCTTATGCCTTTCTTTATTTTGAACTTGGATGTTATGACATTGTTTACTTTTACCCTCGCCCCCGCTGAAAAATAAATCTTCTTTATGAAGTTGGAGATAATTGGTCCAGAGCCTATATGGTCCAAGATTTTGAAGATGTAAGTAGGATGTACCAGCATCTTTGCCAGTTTTCCATGTAGAGGTACACGTGGGGGTCGGCACCGGAAGTCCCCGCTTCCTCCCCCTGTGTGTAAACTAGGTCACTTCCGGTAGGTGCCGCGGGGGGTCGACATTTTCCTCCCCCTCGGGGTCATTGACCTCCGCAGAGTGGCGCGCGTACTTCGCGCTGATTGGCTGGCGCGGGGACCACGTGGTAACAACGCGGCGCGGGGACCAAGTGGGAACTACGCGGCGCGTGTACTGCGCGCTGATTGGTTGGCGCGAAATTATTCAAAATGGCGCTGATTGGTTGGTGTTTTGGCGCGAAAAGGGGTCAGCGCTCCTTTAAAGGAATTCCCAGGCTCGCATAGCTATACTCGGTCCCCGTTTTCCATTGTTAAGGCGTTGACAGGTTTTGATTGATCACGAGCAGATGGTTATAGGGGAGACTCGTGCGCCGTTGCTAGGTTACCCAGTACGCTGTTAGAGGAAACTCTAGATTTTTATTCGGGACGATTTCGTTGTATACGTAAATTTCGAAAGAAATGGCTGCGTTAAATAGCCACGATATTCCTTTAAAATTTCTTTCGATAAAAAACCATTAATGAGTTTCGTTAATTGGAAGGTACCAGGTGTACATAAATCAGACTTGGCCGCGCAAGGGTTATATTCGTTACCAGACAGCGTATCGGTCAAGTGCGCCTTCTGTCCGCTAGTCATAACCGATTGGAAAAGCGTACCCCTCATTCGACACTTGGAAAAGATACCGCTTTGGCCTTTCATGAAAGGAGAATCTGTAGGAAACGAAACAAATTTCGAGTAGGGATGACGGTAGCTTACTTGGTAGGACGAACAACTTTGTAAATAGCAAATTAAAATAGTCACGAGTTCGAATCCCCTACAAATAAGAGACCGTCATTATTTTTATAAAAATGGACGACTTTTACGTAACTCTACCGAGTAACGCCTCTAGCGACCTCTATCCGGCGAATACTAAGTCAAACTTTAAAGTAAACTTGGGTCGTTCTATAACACTACCGGACAAATTTGTGGTTGGCGTGTCGGAAGTAATTTTGCCTCCCAACTGGGAAAATATCACGGATAAAACTAATAATTTTAAATTAAAAACGGTAGCCGCTGACTATTATAAAAAACGACCTTACATTTATAAAATCTCATTAAAAGATCCTAAATTGGAAGCCGAAAAAGACACTGCCGGATTTTTCATCAAATATAGTCTGGTTAAAAAAGTTGTACGCGCTATTAACGAAGGAATAAGGGAAAATGGATTGGACGCCTACATTTCTTTCAAAATCTGGGAAAAACCCGATGGACGTTATTGGATTTACGATTCGACAATACATAACCCCGCGGACCCCAAAAAGAAGAAGACCAATTTCGAGTTATTTATTCCTGACGGACCTTTGAAAGAACTGTTATTTTTCGAGAGCAAGGATGACACGGGATATCAATCGGGGGAATATCAGCCGTCAAAACCGGTAACCCCCTATACGAGGAGCATAATTTTAAATCATCTAAATTATATTGCAATAAAAAAAATCATCTACGCGATATGACTTTTACACGCAACGTAGAAGTTGACTGTAATATTCCGATTGGAACTTATTTAAGTATTCAAGCAATATTAGACGCCATGTCAAACACTATCCCTGATCACGTGAGAAACCTTGTTCATTTCGGTATAAACCCCAATGGCACAATCACGGGGCTGTGACTATTTTCTTCAAATCGAGTAAGAAAGGTTTAGGAGAATTATTAGGATTTACGGATTTCGATTTTGACCTGGTTGGTCTTGACAGTACTTACCCCGCCGACTTATCCCGAGGAGCCAGTAGGCTTTATCTATATTCGAATTTAATATACCCCCAGTATACCGGAGATACTTTCGCTCCTCTCATGAAAATTATACCGTTAGCGAGCAATGATCAGCCTCGTAATAATTCTATTATATACGACAAAATAGACTATTACCCGGTTAAATCTAGAGAGCTAGAGTTGATCGAGATAGACTTAAAAACTGATTTTTGAGAAAATTTTATATTTAACGCGGGGAAGACGGTCGTTCGACTTCATTTCAAGAAAGATGTCAGAGAGTGACAGTTATTTCCGTTACTATAAGTCTCAATATGGGGGACGAGTGTTTGCCGGCCCCGTTTACCAGAGAGGGCGTGGTTTGGGTGGAATATTTAAGAAATTATTGAGATATATTACACCGATGGTAACACCTTTGCGCAGCGAAGCGCTAGGTCTCGGAAAGCGTATGTTCGGTGATTTGGAATCCGGTGTAGATCCGCAATTGGCTATCCGCAACAATTTACGACTAGCCGGAAGCAATTTGTTACATAAAGCCGCTGACAGAATGAGTAAGCCCCAGTCAGGCAGTGGAACTCGTAAGAGACGCGCGCCTCCTAGACAACGGAAAAAGAAAACGAAAAAATCAAGGACGAAAGACGATTTTTTGGGATAAGAAGCAATGGCGCTTCGAGAAGGCATGCAAAGTTCGTTAGACTTGTTCGAACGACCCGTGTTAAATACCAACATATTAGCTACAACCGAAATACGATATCTACCCACGAATAACTTGACCGACAATGGACCTCTCGAATTTTTTATTCCGGCATCTGATGACTTATACATTGATTTATCCAAAACTATGCTCAAACTAAAAATGAAACTCATGCATTTCGATGGTACAGACGTACCAGCCACTGAAGTGAAAGTCGGGGTCACAAATAATCTTATTGGAACTCTTTTTTCGCAAATCGACGCTTATCTGGGCGACACTTCTGTGCAATCTACAAATAATCTTTCGGCATATAACGCGTACTTGGCAAAATTGCTGAATTTTGGTGAAGACGCTAAGAAAACGCAACTGGAGAATGGAATGTTTTATATGAACTTGACCTGTAACCCGCAAGACATGTGGGAACCTGCTTTTAACAATGATCGTAACGGAATGCTGAAGAGATGCGCGCGAACGAAAGAATCGACCACGTTTGAGTTAATGGGCCATTTACCCCTCGATATTTGCCACATGAATAAGTTTATTGTCAATCAACTACCCGTAAGATTCCGCTTAGTAAGAAGTCCTCGTTTAACTTGTATAATAGCTTTAGAGCAGGGAAAAGATTATAAGCTAATTTTAGAACAGGCGTATTTATACGTTACGAAAGTCAAGGTGGCTCCGCAGATAAGTTTAGCCCACGCTAGGATGTTAGAAAGCGGAATACCAGCGATTTATCCCATTACGCAAACAATTATGAAAAGTTTTTCTATCGCTCAGGGTCTGAAAAACATAAATCGCGATAACGTAATACTCGGGAGAATACCAAAAAGGGCCGTTGTAGTTTTTGTCAAAGAAGAAGCTTTCAACGGGTCATTGACCACAAATAGCTTGCAATTTGACCATTTAAATATCACCGACTTGTCTTTGTCAGTCGGACCGGATAGATACCCTCCTGACGGCTTTCAAATGGATTATGCAAATTCAAATTACTGTTTACCTTATCAGGCTTTATTTGAGTCAATGGGCATAGCTTCCGAAGATAGGGGTAATTATCTAAATTTCGCTAATTTTAAGGCGGGGTACACGGTCTTTACTTTCGATATGTCGGCGGACCAGAATGCCTCGGCTGATCATACGAGTATTCCTCGACGGGGGTCTCTACGTTTAGATGTTCAATTGAAAGACCCCCTACCGACTAATGTCGTGTGTATAATGTACTTTGAATTTGATAACGAGATTTTAATTACTAGGGTCAGAAAGGTGATATATAGTATCGAATAAAATGAGCCACCCTGTTTTATATTCGATTAGTGCCACGCGAGCTTTTGTTTGAGAATGACACGCCCCCATTTTCTCTCCAACCAACTCGACATTTTTTTATTGGCGAATCTCGCGGAACCTGAAATTTTAATTAACCGTCAAGGACATAGAAAATATGTCAATTTTAGCGTAAAAGTGTGGAAAAATCTCTGGAACTATGAACAAGAAATTGAAAGGTTTTCAATAACACTAGAGAAGCTATACGTTTTCACAGCTGGTTGTCGGATAATGTCAAGTTGGAAGGATTCTTCTGTCAGCGTGGAAGAATTATTGATATTCGCGGCTATATTCGCGGGTCTAATTCAAATTACGACGTTGTGTATTCCTCCGCCAACGGGGTCGCCCTGGATAAAGAAGCCTGGGACCGTTTGAAGATTATCCGTACGAGTCTCGACAAAGAAATAACCGACCGAAAAGACGCTTTTGAAGGAATGAAAATGTCTATTTTAGGCGAATTAAAAAGTGTATTATTTACGTTAACCGAGGCGTGCCCAAACCTGCCCTGCCATAATCAATTGGCCCATCACATTAGTTGCAAACCGATCGCGTCACATTTTTGCGAAAGACTCGAAAAAAGTGTCAAGATGGCGATACCCCTTATGAACTATGACAACGTAATTAAGGCGTTTTACGTCAACTTTCCCGACTATAAACTGGGGGTAGAAAATTTATATCATAATATCATGCAAAATGAATCTGAAATTTTATCAGAGCTGATGTATTAAAAATTTCCATTAAAATGTATAAAAAATGTAAACTTTGCTGGTCTTTCATTAATAATGTAGCACACTTTGAACTGTTAAGACATGAATATAGAATCTATTTATTTTGACCCAGAAAATCCCGGAAGTCTGGGAGGACTAAAACGTTTATCCGAACAATTACCCTCTATTTCCAAGAAAAAAATTAAAGATTGGGCGCTGACCCAAGACGCCTATACGTTGCACAAAGATAGAAAATTTAATTTTCCTAGAAATAGGACTTATGTCACGAGCTTGAACGAAGAACATCAGGCTGATTTAATCGAGTTAAACGAATTAAAAAATATTAATAAATTTAATTATATTCTTACTAATATCGATATTCTGTCCCGATATTTATTCGCTATTCCCGTGAAAAACAAGAGAGCGAGCGATATCTTAGAGGCTTTCAAAAAAATCCACAAACAACGTAAGCCTTTGAAAATTAACACTGACCAAGGCTCTGAATTTTTAAATCGTACCGTGTGCAACGCTATTTCAAGGACCAGGGGATTAAGCATTTCGTTTGTTACGGCGATAAAAAAGCAGCGTATGCGAGAGAGTGAATAGGACGCTTAAAAATAAAATTTACAGATTTCTTACCAAAAGTAAAGGAAAAAAATTTATAAAAGAACTACCAAAAATTGTAAAATCCTATAACGACAGCGTTCATCGCACGACGGGATTTAGACCTAGCAAAGTAACCTTTGCCAATGAGCATCTTGTATGGCAAAAACTATTGGGAAAGAAAGCGAAACGAGAGGAACCGAAATTCAAGATTGCCGATCACGTGCGCATATCAAAAACCAGCAAAGTATTTCGTAAGGGATTTAGAGGATATTGGGGCAAAGAAGTTTTTACTATATCGAAGGTGATAAATAAACCCCGCCCACCCTACCATATCAAAGACAAGAATAACGAGAAAGTATTGGGGTCATTTTACCCCGAAGAAATTCAAAGGGTTTTGCCATGAATACTTTTCAATTGGACGCCTTTTTAAAATGCAACCCGAGAACCAAACCTTTTTTTCTGGGCACATTTTCCAAAGATACTTTACCTCGAGATTGTCCGGAAAAAAGCCCTTTTGTTTGGTGGCCAATGTACAAGACTCATCCATGCCGGGAAGCCATTGGATAGGAATCTTCGTCAGTGCTAAAAATAAGAAAGGACAACGCGTGGGAAATTTTTTTTTGTTCTTTCGGTCAACATTTTGATGTCTACGGTTTTAAATTGGATCATTTAGCTCAGAAATGGTTTTATAATAAAAATATAATTCAAGATATGAACGAAGAAACTTGTGGTTTGCACGTTGCATAGTTTCTGTTAAATAGGTCTGCTGGATTAAGCTATAAGCAAAATGTATAATAATGAAATATATATGAACGAAGTAAATCGCTATTGGCATTGTGTGTACATTTATTTAATCACGAAAACAGATTTTGTAATCAATAGTGTTTAATAAAATCTTTAGAATACGCCCGGCGTCTTTCTTTGCGACCTTGGCGGGTTGGCAATTCTTTTCTTGTCAAGAGCGGTCCTACGAAAGGCAAGGAAACAGGTTCGGTCGTATTACGAAGGGTGGATTCCGAAGGCTTGTAGCTGCTGTCTTTGAAAGTTGGTGTGCTATATTCTAGACTCGTTTCACTTCGAGATTTACGTAGCTCAGCTCGAGCGGGCGAAGTGAAAACGTTGCTAGCACCGTTCTTCCATTTCCCCTTTTGGTAGTCTGGAGTACTCGCAAAGTCAGGCTTGAATGGAATATTTCGTGACGTCACGAGATGCGGTGGGGCTGCAATTAAAGTTTTATGGGCGTAATCGGGCGATTTAGTTTCGTCCAACCCCGAAATGCCGGAGACACTCTGCCATGGTGTAGAAATTCCAGGAATTATCGGTGATGCTGGGAGGGGCCTGTTAATAGCCATTTCCAGTTGACGGAGAGGTTGCTGTACGTTGACGGCTCTTTGCACCTGTTGTACGGGCGGCGCGGCGAACAGTTGATGGAGCTGATTTGGCGTTTGGGGAGACAAAAAAACACTTGGCGAGGCGAGCACCGGGTTACCGAATGAAACGTTAGGTACAGCGGGAGGCTGGTAGATCGCACCGTGTGGGAACTGTATCGGCGCTAACGTACTCGATGAAGGAGGTAAAGGGGGCGGTTTTATTTGAACGGCTGGAGCGCCGTCGTAATCTTTAATTCTGAGATACCGCGCCAACATTGCCAGATATTCTCGTAGTTTTTCTTCTTCACTACCGTCTCGAACGGATTTGTTAAGAATACTAATCATGTGTTCTTGTATTAAATTTAGCAATTTTTCGGTATCGGATAAATAGCTATCCGCGGGTAGCAAGACAAATTTCTTCATCGCGCCGGATTAATTATTAAAGATTGGTGGGATGAGCGAATCGAGAATCGCTCCCCAAAAACCGCCCGTTTGCGAGACTAGAATTCTTCGTCGATAGTTATCACTGAGATCTCTTTGACCTAGTTTTCTAATAGATTTTTTATATCGTTGTAATTGCCGTCGTTTATTCTCGCCAACGGGTAAAGCTCCGCGGCAAATATTATGACAGATATTCGCGGTTGAGCCAACCTGATCTCGCGTGGCGTTCTTAAGTAAAAATCGTCTTTGATTTGGGGAAGCCTTTTTCAATAAAGGTAGGTACGGGCGGCTTTCTATAATTGACCTAGGCAAAGGCATTTTACAGAATGACGTAAAATTCGAATAAACACTTTGTTATATATTCTGATTATTACAATAATGTACATTTTCCTCTACCAAAAATGATAAATACATAATACAAAAAAGCTAATTTTCGGTAAATACTAGCATCGGTCCTTCGTCAATGAGACATTGCGTTCTAACTTTTAGAAATTCGGGAGTTTTTTGTTGTAGGTCAACAACCACATTAGAATAGGGCTTATCCGCCGTTACGTAATTATAAACGCTGCTCAGAAAATTAGGGTTATGCGGAAAAATCTGACCACTTAAATGTTTTATTTGTGATGGATCACGGGGGCTCCGGAACAGGACTATAAATGAGGCGTTAAGCGAAATGTCGCGCGAAAATCTGCCCTGACCAAAGACGTTCTGGCATGAGAATACAATACACAGATTCAGATGATGCGAACACACGCGAAAAAGTTCAGATACCAGTGCGTTGTCTAAGCACTCGCTAGAAAGGTCGTCTAGCACCAAGAGATTGTTTTGTCTTTTGTCAAATAAATCTTCGGGTTTTTCGCTAAAGAGCCCTTTATGGAATTCAATTTCGGGGGCGAGGGTTTTTAATTCGTCAAATTGATCGTTCCAAAGATTGAAGCAATATAAAATTTTTGGGGTGGATCGTCGAACATTAAATTTTTATTTTTCAGGAGATTAAACGTCCAGTTACTTTTTCCCGACTTACTGGGACCAGCCAAAAGAAAGGTACAGGGGGTTTGAAATTTTAGGCGTGTGAGGGACATGAATATCCGTAGAGAATAGAAGTACCGTCTTTGAAAAATTTACGTTTCATCGACTTAAAGCCCACGATTTTTTCGGCTTGTCTGAGATGCAAGTGCCCAGTTTTTTGTCTTTTCACGTTAAAGTGAATCTCGACTCGGTATTTTAATTCGCGGTTCTCGAGCGCCAACTGCTTTATCGTGTCAAAGTTTAAGATGGTCTGATTTTTTTTAGTAAGAGTGACGCCTTTTATCTTGGTTAAAATTTTGCCCGATTCGAACAAGATAGAGTAACCCTTGGGGGCTATCGTGGTAAAAGCTTTAATGGGGTCATAAGGATATACATCCGTAAGTCCGCCCAAGCTGCTTGATAAAGTTAAATCTAATCAGAATACAACTGTCCGTATCGCCGTAGGCCAAATTAGGCCCTATTTTAGCCATAAGATTATATAATTTAATACGCCCATACGAAGCGACGAAAATGCCCACAGTTGGGGAACCTTTACGATAAGCCGGGACGTGGTCTTCGTGATATTTGGTCGTCACGAGAGCAATTCCGTTTTCTAGGAGTTTTAAATCGGTCAGCTGTTTCGTTTTATCAGTTAAAATTTTAACCAAGTCGGCATAGGAATTTATAAAAGAACTATTATTTTGACGTAATTGAATTAGGTGACGCCCCCAAAGCTGGTTAAGGGAAAGCTTGCCAAGCGCTTTGAGAGCCGGGTTAGAGCTAACCTCTTCTAGGTCTATTTTTATCCCGTACTGTTCCCAAAAGTCGTTTAAATATTTTTGTTTTTCTTCTAAGGAGTCAACGTTTTTACCAGCGTATTGGGTTTTCATTTTATAAAAATCTCTGACGTAATCGTCAAATAAGGGGCAGTCAGAGTCGAAAGGTTCGCGATAATGCTGCACTTCGTGAATTTGTAAAACTTTATAGTTATATTGAAGGGATAAATAAAACTCGGGGGTAGTATACGTATCCGTAATCGCGCGTTCCGCCTCGGTATGACGACAGTCGGCTAGATTATAGAGGGCGCACGTTCTGCATAGCGTAAACATTAATTTATCGCCAAACAGGGAGCCCAAGATCTTGGGGTGGGACAAGAGTCACTTTAATAAGCCCAAAATAGAAATCGGGTTCGTAATTAAAGTTGCTAGTTAAGATTTCGGGGAGCCCTTTGGGGTATCGGTAATTTTTGGACATTGAAACGGAGGGGTACATGCTGTTAAAGTCGTAAAACTTAATAGGCCTCTCGGGGGTGGATTCTATATACAGTAAAAAGTTTTCAACGCGCCCGCCCCTCAGAGCGCTTCGCGAATTGATCGGATCGGAGAAAGCCAGTTCGTTGCAAAAAGAATTTATTTCGGGGTTTTTTTTTAAAAAAGTGTCCCATTCACATTCCCATATGGTAATTAAACGCGCGTTGGGGTAATTTTGACGATAAAATTCGATTTTGTCGAGAGTTTTTAAGTAATTATTGATATCAGATTCTTTAAGTTCTAATTGTACCCATTATGGTCAGTGTGATTGGGACACCCGTGCCAGAAACACCCGAAAAATTCCCCAATTATTAAAGGGTCAGAACTGTAAATGTCTGGGTGGTAGGGGACTAAATACTTTTCGCCCTCCAAAGATCGCGCCGTTTGAAACTATACGTGCATTTTTTGCTCCAAGTAAGCCGTCCATCTGAGAGCTTTATCGGAATGCTTACCCCTGTACCCTGCTGGCGGGATAATAGCTATGGTATTTGGTTTCAGATATCGACTCAAAAATAAATCGGTTAAAGCTCCCGGTAGAGTCACGCTTTTTCCCGCCAAAATGTCGAAATTGACCTTTTCTCTAAAAAGATTTCTGAACCGGTCAAAACCCCTCTGTAACAGCTTGACGTCATCAATGGCGTACTTTGTCAATACTTCTTTTAAATCAAAACGATACATTTTTGGGCGTCGAACCAAGTTTCGAAATTTGCCAATTGTTCAGGGGTGAATTTATCTACTACGAAAAAGGATTTTTCCAGTACGACGCCGATACAGTCTAAGGTGTCTTTTTTTAAGAAGGAATACGGGAAAAATCCCTTGCTTTCGCTTAAATTAAAGGTTTTGGAGAAGCTTCTGAGAGGGGCTGGAAAATAAGAAAAGCTATCTATAAATCTTATATTGTATTTGGACAGAAACATCGCGAGAAGTTTGCAGCCTTTAAAGATAACTTCGGGGATTATTGACCGGGTCAGAACACCTTTTAATACGAGTAAACTGTCAAATCCAGATCCAAAATGTGAAATGCACGTAATGTTTTTAAAAACTGGTTCGACCTTTGAATATTTTGTCTTACCCTTTTTTGCAATGACCTGACTCTCCAATAAGTAATCTAAAAACGTCTCGACGCTAATAAAGCCGGTAAAAGTACGGTAATCGTACGTTTCAGAGTAAGGACTGTCTTGCGTAGCTGTAATGAGCAGAACGGGTTTGATCTCGTCATTGTCGACTAAAGTTTCAAAATCAAAGTAAAGGATTCTGGTGGAATTTTCCGGTAACGTGATAGGTTGAACATAACACGCATTTTTCGGGTGCTCAATTTTGCAGTAGTGACATGTCAAATCGCATACGTGGTCCCCTTCAAACTCTTTCCCGCAAGTTAGGCAACGTTTGAGTTTGTCGCACGTCCCTAATTCTAAATGCTTTTGGAAGCACGTATCCCCCGAAAAATATCAAAAGCAGTTGGCGCAGCGCTGACTAGCTTCGGTATTGGAAACATTCGTGTCGAGACACCGCTTACAATTAACGGGGCCCTCGCAATTGTGCTGCTTTTTTACTTTGCTACTCACAAAAACTTTCAAACAAAATGGACAGTACCCTATTCCCCCGAACATGGCGGCGTAAGACCTCACTACGTGGACGTGGTTTCCTTATTTAAGGAGAAAGATTTTTTTGGATTGAAAGTGCCCTAAATAAATTGGGTCAAAATTGGAATCGGAATCGAGTAAGATAATTTGATAATCTGGCAAGACATTTTGGAATTTTGGAATGTCTTTTATTTCAACAGGACCTGGGGGAACTTTTGATAATCTGTGTAATGCCAGGGCCCCTTTTTTGTTTTGGATGGTTTACATTACGAATGTACTTTAGCTATTAAAATTTTTGGATTGGCCTTTATTTTTTAATTCTTGATAGTCAGCGAGTCATTTTCCTACAGCTACAGCCCTGGAAAAACACAGATTATCAGAATTGCGAATTGGAATAAAGGTATTGCCCTGTTCAATGTAATTTTCTAAGCAGTCAATAGTCCTGTTACGAATACTTTTTTGACTACCACTCATATTGGTGTCTAGCAGAAGAATTATGTCGAATTTTAGGGGGGCTTCAAAGTATAAATTCTTATGGGACTGGGCTACCTGCTCGATACCGTTTAAAATTCTATCGGCCGCGAACTCGTTTACGTTCATAAATTGGAAATTAATGGGCTCTTCGAGTTCGTCCGAACTGACCGCTATTCTGATACGACTATAACCTTGATTCTCATCGCTAATTTCGTTTAATAAGGATTGGGTTTCTATTCGCGCGTGGTTGAGATCGTCCAAGTTTTTAAACTCGCACTTGAATTCTAAAGTTTTACATTTGTATTTTTTGGAAGTCCGAAAGATAATTTTAGTAACCGAATAATAGTTCTCAGGTCGAAACTGGTACTTAAATCGAGAGGGGCTTCTTGAGTCATTGTAATTTATGAATTTCGTCGTAGCGTTCAGTCACTTCCCTAAATAATCGCAGGACGTCGTGAATGTCTTTTCTGCCATATAGGGTCAGCGATTTTGCAAATGAGGAACCAGAATTTTTGGTCAAGCAAGTGTGACCGGTGGCCTGGCTATGGCGAATTTCTAATTTATCGCCCTAAATTAGGTAAACGGCGTCTTGGTCCTTGACGTCTTCTAAGGCTGCTTTAAGCTGGGGTCCTGATTCTTGTTTAACGCATACACCCTGTTTAGTCGGTTGCGGACGACTGGATGCTACGTGGTGGCGTAACGCCTTATATCTATATATATTTTTTGATCAAAGGTCGTTATTTTAACGCCCAAATCTCCGAGCTCAGAGAATTCTGATACAATATCGTGCCAAGTGGTATTCTTTGTTAATTTTTCTATGTCTTGTTTAGCCCCTTTCCCAGCGAATAATTGTCGAGGTTTATTTTTTTAATTACTTCGCCGACTTTCGATTTTCTAGCGTATACTTCGGGCAACTGTTAGGGGAGTGTCATAATCAAGGTTAATGTCGCCTCGGGCTGCCTAAGACATATAGAGATTAAAAACTAATCTCGCTTAAAATGTTTTTTCAAAAACATAATTACCATCTTGCTGATCTTCTTGAGTTGTCGGGGAGAGTGAGTGCGGTGTTCGTCGCTTCGGCGAAATTGACCGTTGCGCGATTTCTTATATACTGGCAAGGTAAGGGGTGGGGGGAGGAACAAAATAATCGCGTGACAGTTAACGCATATTAACAGGTGTATTCAATTTGTCAAAATGATTAATTAGCACGAAAGCGGAATGAACCGGTTTCTACGTCGCTAAAAAAGGATTGTTCACTAACGCGGCCATTTTCCCAGCGAATGCGCGACCTCAATTTGACGTAATAATTCGAGAAATATAACATAATTAATAGGTGTTTGCTATTCTCTCGGTATTGTCACTAAAGGTATTTGCTAAGTTTGTTGTTCCTCTACGCCACTCAACACCTGCTCGTAATCAATCAAAACCTGTCACCACCTTAACAATGGAAAAGCCGAGCGAACCTGGGAATTCCTTTAAAGGAGCGTTGACCGATTTTCGCGCCAAAACACCAACCAATCAGCGCCATTTTGAATAATTTCGCGCCAGCCAATCAGCGCGCAGTACACGCGTCGCGTAGTAACCGCGTGGTCACCGCGCCAGCCAATCAGCGCGAAGTACGCGCGCCACTCTGCGGAGGTCAATGACCCCGAGGGGGAAAAAATGTCGACCCCCGCGCCACCTGCCGGAAGGGGGAAGGAAGCGGGGACTTCCGGTGCCGACCCCCACGTGTACCTCTACATGGAAAACTGGCAAAGATGCTGGTACATCCTACTGATGTAATTGTGGTTCACCCGGTCAAAAGCTTTAACTTGATCCAGGGACACTATCGCCAAAGGAAGCTTATGCTTTTCAAAGTACTCGATGACATCACGGACGATTGATATATTGGAGCTAATGCTACAGCCAGGAATACTAGAGGATTGATCCTGGTCCATGATGTTACCAATGACCTTCCAAATCCGGTTCCGTAGAACCTTTGCTAAAATGTTTTAGTCCACATTTAAAAGTGAAATGGGTCGCCAATTTTTTAATAGTCTTGGGTCACCTTGTTTAAAAATTAAAATTATGATCGCCGTGGAAAACGAGCTTGGGATTGAATCTAGACACAGTATCGACAAGAATACTTGGAAAAGTACCTCTCCTATTAGTGGCCAAAAGTCCTGGTAGAATTCGTTTGTCAAGCCGTCGATGCCTGGTGACTTAAGTTTTGGTAGGTTTTTAACGACTTCCTCGAGTTCATCTTTACAGAATTCCGACTCACATATCAACTTTTCGTCATTTGAAAGACTTGGTAACGTCTCGTGGTACTGGTCTTCTGGGTCCACTTGTTCATAGCTAAACAGGTTTTCGTAGAAGTTACGTACTTCAGTTAAGTTTTCTCTATTATTAGTTGTCTCCACACCGTTTTCTTTTAGGACGCGTGTTATTTTATTTATCCCCTTGAAGCTTTCCTCTAAAGCGAGGCGCTCCGAGGTGTACTTAGAAGCTAAAGAGAAGTCAACTTTGGCTCTTGTAAGTATCCCTTCGGCCTTTTTATCTTCTAATTGTTTCAATTTTTCTAATAATGTTTCTTTTTGTTTTTCAGTGACGGATGCCACATCGGACAACTTGGCCTGAATCTGAATAATCTCATCGGACATTTTCTTTGTAGAACGGTACGTGTACTCCTTTCATAAAGCTTTCAGCATATATTTAACTTTTTCCCACCAGGGAAGTAGATCTGTATTTTTTTCCGGCAATAGTTTTAATCTACTTGCCCAAAAAGATGTAAATATTTCTTGGAAGGAACTGTCTTTTAACAAGGAATTATTGAAGTACCAATTGTCACATAATATTAATAAAAAACAAAAAAATATATATCTTATAATCTAATATTCAAAAATGTAATTATCGTATAATTCAATAACTTTGTTAAATTTTAAATATTTCAACACATGCAACACATGTAAAAAAACAACATTGTACATTTCTTCTTTATCATTAATAAATTTCTCCGGCGACTTCGGGCGGGTTCCCTCCTGTGCTTCGCCTCTCTTGTCCCTTCGTGGGGTTGGTCTGGGGTTGGGTTTGGTGGGGTTCTTTTTCCCGTTGTTTTTGCCTGCCTCTCCCTTGGCTGTGATTTCGCTTGATCTTCCCTTTCTTAATCTTCTTTGGCTAAACTACTTTTTTTCCCTACACCCCCGGTATTTTTTTTATTCAAAGAAGAAAGAGCTGATTTGAGTCTGAGAAGACCGCGAGCCCGGCGAAGACACCATCTGATTAATCAGGGCGAGATATGTGTAACGGCCACGCAAACGGGGGGATACGTGGGGACAAGGGTGGGGACACCCGTGGCGGAAGTATGCCGACCACCCGTTGGGGGATTGGTAGTCGTCCTCACACGGCCATCCACAAACTCTGCCTCCCGGACGCCTGGGATTACAGGAGTGAGCCACTACTCCCGGCATCACACCTCCAGTATGTATATAATTTACGGTACGTGATGGATGAGGTAGGACTGATGACGAAATTGATTTAACGGCAAGATATTACTAAATATAAGAAAAATTGTGTAAAAGATAACCAGAAGAACGCACAACAACACAACCCCAGTGAAATTTGGACAAGGTAAAGTAGCCGAAAGCAAAAGTAAAACAATTTATCTGTCTAAAGCAAAACTACAAGTTCCAAACTATAAGTAAAACTGGACTCGGAAACGGAGTATAGGCGCCTCACGGCGCCGCGCACTCGCCTCAATTGAGCCATGGGGGAGCGCGGTCTTTCCAGGGATTGTGAAATGGAAACTTGAAATTACATTCCTGCCCCCCCCCCCTCCTCCACATTAACTATCCCAGTTTTTGGAACACTTTAAGGATCATAGAAATGATAGTCATAAAATTTCACCAGTTATTGTTTTTTTTGTTTTTTTTTAGTTGATCGTGACGTGTGGGACAATTCAGTCCTCTCGTCCTATTGATTAATCAGGGCGAGATATGTGTAACGGCCACGCCAACATGGGGATACGTGGGGACAGGGCTGAGGACACCCGTGGCGTAAGTATTCCGACCACCTGTTGGGGGATTGGTGGTCGTCCTCACACGGCCATCCACAAACTCTGCCTCCCGGACGCCTGGGATTACAGGAGTGACCCACTACTCCCGGCATCACACCTCCGGTATGTATATAATTTACGGTACGGGGGTATAAAAATAAAGATAACGAATGTCACTATGATAAATATTTCTTACTAGGCCGCCAAGATTCAATTCAAGAAAAATAGGAAGGTGATCGGAGTTTGTTCCGCATTGATAACAATAGATTTTTTGACCAGGGGAAATATAATTGGAGATACGTAGTAACGATCAAGGCGAGCTCTTTTACCAAAGTCGGAACTATTTGTCTACTTGATGTCACGGCCATATGGATTTAAGGTTCTACAGACATATTTCAAGTTATACAACCCGATTACTTCATTTAGTTTCTTACAGGGCCGTAGCCAGGACATCGATATAGAGCGGGCGAACCATATTTTAGGAGGGGCAAATTGTCGCAAAAGGGGGCGTCGGAGTTGAGTTGCAGAAAAGGCTAGGTCAGGCAAAAGAGATCCCAGTACGGGCCCCCCTCTGGCTACGGGCTTGGTTTCTTACTAACTGAGATTCTTTGTTCTTTTGTATTATACCGGTTCAATGTAGGATCCAAGGTACAATTGAAATCTCCTACTAAAATAATGTTGGTAATGCTACATTTATGGATATCCTCACAAATGGTTTCAAGTATATTTATGGCGAGATTGTTTTCCTGTGGAGCATAATAATTATATATGCCTATACGTAAATTGGAATCTTTAAAGATAACGTCACTACGCTGTAAATAACCTTTTACAATCGTAGTGACTTTAAACTCAATATCATTCTTCACATAATACGACGCTTTAATTCCTGTGGCAACTCCCGCTTGGTGGTTGGAAAGTCCATTATATTGTAATAGAAACGGATTTAAGAAATTATTTATCGGTGGTGACTCTGTTAAAAATGTTTCTTGTAAAAAACAAAGAGTAATCTTTGTCGTTTTTAATAAATTTACTTCTTTAACAAATTGAAAGGGGGAGTTTAACCCACTGGTATTGTAGGATGCTAAAACTAAACTCATAAACAAATAAAGAAAACATAGTAAATGAGTTTTTTAAGTTGTGTATCAATTTTTCAATGCGTATAAACTCTTTTTCGTCTTCTACCATTTTAATGTGTTTTTCGAGTTGTAAAATCACGCTTTAAATATCGGCTGTAAGCCGCGTTTTTGTAAATTTTTTGGGTTTTTTCATCTTTTTAATCTGTTCTAGATAGAGTAAAAATATCTCTTCGCTTAGCGCTGTGCAAATCGGCTGCTGACTTGCCGTAATATTTCCCTCTTTCTCGCTCAAACTCTTTCCCGAGTCATCCGTTAGTTTTGAAAATACGGTTTTTGCTGCACGTTTCTTGGGGTCGATTGGCTATTTCCCGAAATCTTACTAGAGTCATATGACTCAGTTTGCCTATTGTTTATAGATGTGGAATCATTGCTATGAAGGCTATTTCCTCCTGTCATATGTTTTAAAGAATCAATAGCTATAGACACAGCGCTATTTAAAACCGACATATTCGAAATGTTTTTTACTGGAGATTTGTCGAATTCTTCAATAGGGTCATTTTTAGATTTTTTACTTGTTTGAACATCCGATGAAGGTAGGCGTGGAAAATCTTCCATAGAAAGATCACTTCCGTTATCAACGGTGTTTGCAAATGTGCGTTTTTTATTATTGTTTACTGAACTATCGTTTTTTTGGCGCATATCGATTTCTAGGCTTAGATAATTTTGTTTGTTGCCGCTTTTCATGGCCGTTTACACCTCTACTATCTCATTCTCAGCTTCTTTAGGTTTATCATAACATCTATCGACGGTTTTCCCCCATTTGCCACATCGCTCACAATTACTAGTGCCTTTTTCGAGAAATAAAACAATACTGTAATCTTCATAGCGCATATTTATGCTTCTTGGTAGATCTGTCTTTAATATCATGTAGACTATTCGCTTAAAGTTGTATAATTTCCCCAGGTCAGGGTCATCTTCGACTTTTACATCTATATAAATTACGTCCGAGGTCACCTTGCCGTGTTTTGATAGCCTCTTTATTATTATATCATTCCGGTGGGCAGTTAGATACAGTTATTTTTTTGATGGCCGTTTTCTTCTTTCACACCTGACTAATTCGCCTTCGTATTCAAAACCTTTTACACATAGTTGGTCGGCCATTTCAGTGGTAGCGACATATGCACATATTCTTTGTTTAGGTATTCTCGATATATAAAAGGTGTTACCTTTGCCGATGGTTTGGTTTATTGCTTTTGCATAAGTTTTGGCAGCTACCCGAGGGATTGCCTGAAAAACTACGGCATGTTCCCTCGTCACCGCTGGTGGTGGGGTTCGTTCTTTCTTCTTCGGGCGGTCGGGTGGATCCTTCCCGGAGTGAGCGGCACCGAGGTCGTCAAATTCTCGGTCCGACATCGTAATCAAAAGGCTTAAAAAATACACAAAACGTTCGCGAGAAAACACGGAGCTAAAATTCAAACGTCTTTACCTATACATAGGTAAACGAAATTAAAAATGATATAAACATAATATTTATTATAATTCAATTATAATTTTCGATTATTAAAATAATATAATATATATTATCAAAAATAATACTTATATTCGCTCAGAGAAGTTTTTATCTCCTGGTAGACGCCTAGCGCGGTCCACTATCAAATTTCAGGGTTTGTTTATTTATGTTGCAACGTGTTGAGAAGCTAATAGCTTGGAATTTAGTGGAAGAAATACAGATAAAAATTTGAAGAGGATTTTAACTAATATATGTCGGCCTAAAAAAGGACTCTGAACATTCAAGGACAATCATAAGTAACAATATCCATTAGTATGACGCTAAATCAAGCTCTGTAACCTACAATCATAAGTTACAATATCCTCAAGTATTACACTAACAATTGTAAGTGAAGCTGTGTAACGTAGAATCATAAATAACATAATACAAATTAGTATGGTACTAAATGAATCTGTAAGCGTTTTTACACCATACTTGGTTCCCCTTTGTGATATTAAATTTTGAAAATCGCGGTTTGGACAGGACCGGGGAAGTAGTTTAACACATACGATATGAATTTTTTTACGACTGGGCCGGCCGTTTGTTTTATCAACAATAGTTCTTAAATTCGGAAATGAGGTAGTAAAGGTTTCCTCGCTTGCTTGGAACTAAAAAAAAAAACAATATTTTGTACGCAAGTAAAAGTTAAACAACCAAAATTTACAAAACAATCTTCAATCAGTCTCCGAGGACCATACCATCCTGGCGTAACCACATACGACCGTCTGGATAAACAGTAAAGCTATAATTATTTAGTGAAGTCTCATGAGAAATGTAGTATAAATATCTTCAGAGTTTTATTTATAATATTATATAGGTGTACTGCACCTGGTTTTCGAATAGCTTGATTTACCAAAAGTGTGCCAATGTATTCGTTTTTGAAATGAATGTAAGTCTCGAAGTTAAAGATGGCAGGGCAGGGGAGGAGGGAGTGAGGGTATTCATTGGTTAGTAAATTAAGTCCGAAAGTAGAAACAGTGTCGCCTGGTGAGAGCTTCGAAAACCAAGGAAGCACAGGTGAAAGGTAGCAGAGTAATTACTTTCTTATTTTTAACTATATAATACTTTACAAGACACGATACTTAATCACATGTTTTAAAATATTTTAATTATACATAAAAACACTTACATATAATTTGTTCGTGGCAAGCTTTCGAGCCGGAGCTCCTTTTCAAGCCGAGTCCAAAAAATTAAAAAGGAGCTCCGGCTCGAAAGCTTGCCACGAACAAATTATATGTAAGTGTTTTTATGTATAATTAAAATATTTTAAAACATGTCATGAAGTATCGTGTCTCGTAATGTATAATATAGTTAAAAATTTGAAACTTACACCATGACTGAAAAAGAATTTAAGATAAATAATTACTTTCTTCCCTCTCGACTGAAATGCTACCATCTATCAATTTTTTTATACAAGGACAATCCAGAAAAAAAGTGTTTTGTCCATGCCAGCCTATTTTTCTACGTGGTCTATCTCGATAGCAGCTAGAAGCAACAAAGACAGCACCCGACACAAGGAGAACGCAACCCGTCAAAAGTCGTGCATTTTCTTGTGGACAGTTTTCATTGGTTAGACGCTTTAGCGCCTGCTGCCATAGGAAGGGGAAAATTCGGATATTGTCTTCGTTCCCGCCCGTAAAACGTTGAGCGTACAGGCTCGTCCAATGTTTTGTCCATGCTAACCTATTTTTCTACGTGGTCTATATCGATAGCAGCTAGAAGCAACAAACACAGCATCCGACACAAGGAGAACACAACCCAACAAAAGTCGGGCATTTTCTTGTGGACAGTTTTCATTGGTTAGACGCTTTAGCGCCTGCTGCCATAGGAAGGGGAAAATTCGGAAATAGTCTTCCTCCCCGCCCGTAAAACGTTTAGTGTAAAGGCTCGTCCAATGTTTTGTCCATGCTAGCCTATTTTTCTACGTGGTCTATCTCGATAGCAGCTAGAAGCAACAAACACAGCACCCCACACAAGGAGAACGCAACCCAACAAAAGTCGGGCATTTTCTTGTGGACAGTTTTCATTGGTTAGACGCTTTAGCGCCTGCTGCCATAGGAAGGGGAAAATTCGGAAATAGTCTTCCTCCCCGCCCGTAAAACGTTTAGTGTAAAGGCTCGTCCAATGTTTTGTCCATGCTAGCCTATTTTTCTACGTGGTCTATCTCGATAGCAGCTAGAAGCAACAAACACAGCACCCCACACAAGGAGAACGCAACCCGTCAAAAGTCACGCATTTTCTTGTGGACAGTTTTCATTGGTTAGACGCTTTAGCGCCTGCTGCCATAGGAAGGGGAAAATTCGGATATTGTCTTCCTTCCCGCCCGTAAAACGTTCAGCGTAAAGGCTCGTCCAATGAATTTTGTTAGCGTGTTTAAAGGCTAGCTGCGTTCTCCTTGTGTTTGTAGCTCCTCGATAGCAGTATTCGGTAAATCTTTAGTATTGAAAACTATAGGAACTTGCACACTTTAGGTAATTATGTAACTTTTGCGATATATTATAAAACTAATGGATACATATCTCTTCCCAAATGGTTTCCATTTCCTCTCACATATAATTTGGCGTCAAGTTGGTCAACAGTTGTTGAGTTGCTAGGGTCTGTTATTTACTATATCTAGAAAGATTTCATACACGTTTGTGAGATAAATTAACCATATTTCAATTTTTATTACACTTTACAAGATTTCAATTATTTATTTATTTATGATTATTTGTTCAGCAAATTATGAACAATAAGACGCCAAATCGGAATAATTGCAAGTGGATCGACAACATTCATCCATGATGCTTCTCTTGCTTCTTGATCCTGTTACGAGCTCCATATTTGAAGTTTTATCGAAATCTGAAAATAAAGTTTTTTCCAACACGTTTTATGGTCGTTATTGTCAAATTGTGAGGTCGGTTCTGGAGATTTTCAAAAATTTACGAACATTCGGGTTTTTGAAAAATAATTTAAGTGTCGCGATGCCCTTCGGGAGCACTTAGAGCTAAGATGGACTGTTAGGTTATAAATGAGATCCAATACTTCGAAAACCATCTTTACAATGGGAACTACGTTGAAGTAATACATACTTTTATTATAATACCCACAACCAAATTGACAGGAGTGTATGTTTTGAAATAAATGGTGGAGTGGTTAGCACCTTGGCTGAGTTTAATACCAGCTGGTGGAACTGGGAGAAAATACGAAAAAACTCTTCCGCGTTGATCTTTCTCCCTACTGCTTTAAAAGATTTTTTTGCCGAGATCTTAGATTTCGCCATCTATAAAAACATATTGAGCTTAACTACCTTGCTCCAGGCTACTAATGCTTGGTCGAAGTGGATTGAAGATGGGTTTAGTGTCGATATTATATACTTAGATTTTTCTAAAGCTTTTGATTCCATTCCCCACTCTTGTATTCTCGATGCTCTGCGTTCCGCGGGTATCGATGGTGATGCCTTGTTGTGGATTGAAAATTATTTAACGGATCGTAAGCAGAGAGTCGTTCTTCAGGGCTGAGCATCTGCTTGGAGCAATGTTGGTAGGGGGGTTCCTCAGGGGTCGGTTTTTGGGTCCTTGACTCTTTAACGTATTTGTAAATTCTTTACCCACTGTGGTGCTCATCGCGTTAATTTTACTTTTTGCCGATGATTCGAAACTTCCCCACAAAATTCGTTCGCGATCTGACTATCTTGCGCTGCAGAGTGACCTAGATGCGGTTGTTCGTTGGGCCCAATTTTGCGGTCTTTCCTTCAATACTACGAAATGCTCTGTGTTGCATCTCGGCCGGCGCAATCCGAACTTGGTTTACAATATTAATGGTACTCCGCTAGTTTATACACTCTCCGAGCGTGACCTGGGGGTCGTGATTGACTCATACCTAAAATTTTCTGCGCAAACCAATAAAGTAACTAAACGAGTTCGTTCGGTGGCTGGACTTATTCGACGTAATTTGAATATTCGGAACCCTATACTTATTAAGCAGCTTTATAATTCGCTCGCTCTGCCGCTCATTCATTATTGTTCCCCCGTTTGGACTCCGAGTTTATCTACTGATCTTTCAGCTTTGCAAAAAGCGCAAAATCAATTTACCAAACTAGTTACCAAATTTTCAAAGCTCCATGCCCCCTCCCGTTTACATGCTCTTGGTATACATTACATCTCTATTCGTCACAAAATTATTAATTTAAGCCTTCTGCACAAGTTTTTTAATAACAACTTAGAACTTAATTTTTCGGATTATTTTTCACTAAGCGTGGAGTCCGGAACCCGTGGGCACTCGCTCAAACTTTACAAACCTAAAACAAAACCTTCCGTTCGTTTTAATTTCTTTTCAAACAGTGTAATTAATGATTGGAATTCGCTCCCCAACGATATTGTAACCGAAAATAATTATCAAATTTCCGCTCAAAATTGTCCCTCTTTTACAATGTAGATTTTTAAAATATGTTCTTTATTGTACTCTTATATCTCTTTTTTTGTTTTTCTGCACAAAAGCCAACCTTTGGCTTTGCAGTTGTTATTTCATGATCTTAAATAAATAAATAAATAGTAGAGGGGAAGCTCTTGCATGATGTGCTTTACACCACGCTCCGATGCAATATAACCCGACCACCTGAATTGATGGCGTTAAACGACGCGACGGTAGATGACTTTTCGCCGAAGGTGGTTCCTGATTATTAAGGTTATTACTATTATTATTGTTTAAAATTCTTTCTTTTCTTAATGGACAAGTGAAGCCAGCACCAGAGAATGGTCAGAAAACCAGGTTTTCTGACCATTCTCTGGTGCTGTACAGGTATGTTTCAGGAGGTGCTGTCTGCAACCATAAAGGTGCAACAGCAATGTTAAACGTTTCCTCGTACACGATTTCAGGCGCTGGATAAATCTCTTTAGTTATTTTGACCAACTGTACCTTCTCTGTTGAACTTGAAGTCGCAAACAGAATTCAATGCATTGGCCAAATCAGCTCCACAAAGTCGGATACTCCTCTTTTCCAGAGTTGTAGCATTGGCTTCATCGAAGACATTCAGCAACGCAATGGAAATTAGGATAACAGTAAGCTGCATCTTCATTATAGATCGACTCTGAAAAAATAAAGGAAAACTTTAAAATTACGAGCGAACAAAAATGTATCAGCACTACTGAAGGACAGCATGTACTACGCTATTTATTTGAAGTATTTTTGGATGTTGTACTTGTTATTGGAGAGTTCTTTGTATTTGCGACGTGCACCCGACATTGGGTTATCAATTCCATATTTGCATTTTTAGGGTTCTCTAATTTATTTTGAAGTTTGATTTATTAAAAATTAAAAATATTTCTTTATAATTTATTTAATTATTTTAAATTCATTGCTCGATTTTGTTTATTTTTGGTTTAATATTTTGTAACATTATAAATTAGTGTTATTTTGTTTTTTATTTGGTGATTGTCACGATAATCACCCTAAGTAGGCTTTGCCTTGTGCGTGTAACCGAAGTTTATTTTAAATTGTTTTATATTCAGAAAATGTTATGAAGAAGCATTGAATTGGTATTGTACTACCCGCGGGTTTGTTTCCTATACACATGTAGTTTCATAATCAATCTACTAGTTTTCAAAAAAGACGATATATTTTTTGGTTCATAGTGTTGAATAAGATTGAACAGATTATTTATAAAATGTTTATGAAGGTAACTTATTGACGACTTATCTCTCTGTAGTTCAGAGAAATCAAACAAAATATTCGAAACATACCTGGATCAAATATTGGTTTGAAATATTTATAAGGACAGAATTTGGAATCACCCATGAAACATGTTTCATAGTAAATAGGGATGCACCGATATGGGTACAGCCGATATATCCGCTATCCGTTCCCGATAATATCAGCCGATATATCGGGCGATATTAATAAAGTCGTCTATCATAACAGTAGTGTATATGATAA
Organism: Leiobunum rupestre; assembly: GCF_980474605.1. Classification (NCBI taxonomy): domain Eukaryota; kingdom Metazoa; phylum Arthropoda; class Arachnida; order Opiliones; family Sclerosomatidae; genus Leiobunum; species Leiobunum rupestre. Next base: position 55,773,894 of record NC_143384.1, on the reverse strand, counting down.
AATCATTGTAAAAGACGGTTCAGTTAAAACAGTTTGCAAGAGCATATCCGAATATGTCTCTTTACATTTTACTTGATACATTTTATCTATCAAAAATCGAATATCGTTGATTTTATTTGTTTACACTCGAAACCCCTGTCTAAAAAAAACGGTCTAGCTTCTGAAGTCTGGCGTACTTGGCGCGGCCTATCACTCTTCGGGTCTTTTAAAAACGTTCTTTGGTCTTACGCGCTTAGTGGCGAAAAATTCTCAGACCTCTAATCCCAAAGGAAAGCAATGTTTTCGAATGGTGGCGCACCAATAAAGAACCATTCCCAATTCTTGCCAACCTTGCTAGAATATATCTATCGGCATCTGCATCCAGTGTTGATAGTGAAAGGCTGTTGAGTACAACAGGAAAGCTACTTACAAAATTAAGAAATAGACTAAAGCCTAGCCTTGTTGAAGAACTTGCCTCTTTAAAATTAAAGATCAGGTTTTGACTATAAAATATTCTCATAAGGTAGTTAATCGAGTATTTCATTATTTTTAAATGTTTTTCCTGAAAATATTTTTCGAATACCGGTATCGGCCAATATCGGCTTCGTTTAAGTTGATATTGGCCGATACCGATATTAAAAAAATAGGTCGATAGGTGCGTCCCTAATAGTAAAGGAGGCAAAAAGTAAGGAAATCAAACAAATTACGGTAGTTTACTTTTTGCAATTGAAATGAGAGCATTTTTCCTTCGATAATTTATAGTAAAACATTATTTTATTATTTGTTTCAAAGAAAATCGATATTAAAAGCGCAGTGAGTGCGTGGCATTCATACTACAAGTGATAAATTAGTTTTAAGTTGTTGAAGATTTCACGAAAAAACGTTAGCCCTTATGGTGGATTAAGACAGGTCCCAAATATTTCTTAGGAGGTTTTCTTTGATATATCACAAATTTAAATGGCAAACCCATAAAAGCTTATTGAGAGCTTTCGTCTGAAACGATTTTGAAAACTTGTAACGTCACAGAGGTTGTGTTAATAGTGGTCGCCTTGACAGTTACCGTTTTTTTTATCAATAGGCAAATTACATTGGTGACGCCGTGAGTTTCCATTTAAAAGAACTCTCAATTAATGGATTTTAGTTTATCTCATTGTAAAAACGAAATTTATCTAGTAAACATTAGTGATATTTTAATTTTATTAAATAAATTTATCGGAAAAACGAGCATTTATTCTTTATTTAGATTTCAAGTTCCCTTGTGAAATAAAAATTTTCAACGAAAGGTGTAGCTTACCATTGCAGCGTCAAACTAGATTACCCAACAAAAGAGAGTGCGCAACATAAACTGAACTAAAAGTAAAAGGATGTGCACGGCCTTATATTTACTGTGGTTATCAAATGCAATAATAACAATTTTGATTGCTCGATATAGTTTTGACCTCAGATACCGTTTCAGAGAAACTGGGTTGCAACACATCCAGAGTGATGCGTCTACTTGGCTCTTTAAGAGGGAAATTACATCTTGGAGAGCACCCAGCGTCTTTGATAACAGCGCAGACATCGGCCAAATCATAACAATTTTCGCAAATAGGTTTTAAATGACGAGGAGCCTTTCAACAGCTGATATGAAATTTGATCTTTCCTTCAACGGCATTCGGATGAAAGTACTTCAATTATTCATCCCTCGAACCTTTGAGGGCAAATAAACAAAAAGGATATAGTCAAATTTCGGGGTATTGATTTATTTCGGAGACGTCAAGAGTCGTTATTTTCGAGTAGACTTTTATTTGACAATTATTTTTGTTCTAAATTGAAACAATAACTGTTATCTAAATTTGGTATTTACGTTGTAGAAAATTTCGATAAAGGAAAACGTGCAAAATACGCTATGTGGTAATTATTTTGCGCGTACATGTAGGGGGAGCATTAAGTCTATAATTAACTATTCTATAGGTCGACCTAACACCCGACTTTGAACAAAATCGACAATAAACACCGGTCTCTCTCAGTGTGAGAGCTATTCACAAGACAGACTGCATTACGGGCTTCGTCGCTGTTTTGCGTCCGCTTGGTAATGCGTGTTGCATAACGCGTTGCCTTATACAGCGCCTCGCTATGGGAAGATTTCCTTCTTGTGATGACGTCACTCCGTTACTAGCTCTCAGTAAAATATTCCCCAAAGTTACAAAATTATGAAAAAATATTATAGACTTATGGTGGTGCTTATAAACTTAACTTTTCACCGCTATCCCCCTATTTGGTTTTCCGTTGCAATACAACGCGTTTGGAATTTTGAAATGTTTAGGCTTAACTTCTCTATTTGGTGTAGTAGTCGCAAGCCAGATTTACAACACAGTACTTATGAGCCTCAAACATGGAGAAAGCTGTCTATCATTGGAAATTATAACTATTTTACTTAAATAATTTAATTTTTTACGCAAGATCTATTTAGTTACCAAAAAAATACTTTCCATACATTCGAACCTTTGTTTGAGCTTATTCCCCCACCCCTTTGCAACTTATCGCATTATATTTAAATTTTACACTTCTTTTGTAACGGACTGGTTTTTGCGTAAATAATAACGAATTTAACAAAAAGGCAATTTCCTGACGTTAAAATAGACTTTAAATACTACTAGAATATATATTGTTTGGTGCGATGATTGCGTTGGTACCTGGAATTAGTGGTCGGCATTATCCATCCATTATCAGAGGAAATTTCTGTTCTTTTTCAAATAACCACTAAAATCAGTTATTGTTATCCGTTTTTCTACTTCTAGATAATTTAATTCAGAAAAGTCAAAAAACAAATGATACCCGATAAAATAACTTTAAATCTCAAAAAAATTATAAATATTGTTTAATCACTTAAGCTTACTTAGATAGGAAATATATTTTATTTGCAAGTAAGCTAAGAAATTAAGCGGGTCAGATAAATTATTGGAAAACGACGAAAGTAAGATAATCTTTAACATCAGATATTCCTCAAATAAGAATTGGAAAGATAGTTTTTGAGAGATAAACTTTTAAAAATAAATTTATCGTATAAAATAGCAATTTGAACTGAAACAAACGTTATTTTTATTCTTTCATTAGATTTTTTCACTTAGAAATGACAATCTAATGAATAGCAAGTTTCAAAATATAATTAGTTCTGATAAATTATCTGTAAATGCCAAAAAAAAAGATTTTTTCGTTTTTGCACAATTTCTTTTGCAAAAATGTATTTGAAACGGGCAAACTAGGATAAATTCAATAGCCATAATAAACTTCACTAAGGTTTAAGTTACGTTAACATGAAGTAATACACTTTTTAGAATTTAAGTTCGTCGCTTATTAGTCTAAAATGCGGTTCCTTTTTTTTTTCAATAATATAGTCATCGGCTAATTATATTTTTGCTCATAATTTAAGTAATTACGACATTAACAAGTCTTACCTATCATTCGACCAAATTCCCATATAACAGAATAAGAACTGCAAATTAGGTGGTTTACAAGAAGAATTCAACAACTATTTGATAAAATGATATAGGCCAGGATCTTAGGAAAGAAAGCGCCTTCTACATTCAGTCGTATAACATCATAGTAATGCATTCACATTTTCAAACTCGGCCAGTAGACGGTGACACTTCTGCCTAAAAATTTCACTACGTACGGGTCTATACTTTAAATTCTTAAAAATTATCCTTTAGTCAAAGTATAAGTTGTTTTACCGTTAAAGGTAGGTCAGTTTAACCATTTTAACATCACCTTAACCAATTTAATCTTATCCAACACAGCATACTTCTCATAACCAAACTTTACCACCTAACCTCAAATAACCTAGACAAAATTTTAGTGAATCTCTCAATATATGCTGAATTAAAAATAGTATAGTAAAAAATTCCAATATCCAATTTTTAGTTCCTTTATTTTGAACGCTACTTGTTGGTCATATATCTGAAATTTATAACGTGTATTATTTTCATTGGAAATATTAAATTATTTTAATTTTCGCAACTTACGAATTCTGGAGGTGATTAAAAAAACTAACAATCTTCAGCGGTTAGCTGCTCTTTAAATAGTTCTTTCTATAATTTTTTTATGCTTGCCCAACTTGTTAGACATTTACTGGGGGAGTTAGGGATTAGGGATATTTTTACACACAATCCTAAGGATTTGTGTGTATTAGTCTCACGTACAGTGTAGCCGTTGCCGATGCCGCCGATGCCGCCGTGTCACGCATACCTCTTCAACGGTTAGGGCTAGAAGAGTCAATGATATCTCGTTCGAATGTACATGCATCGCCATTGATAGCCATTCATAAAGTTTTGAAATCGAAGCCCAAGAAGTTGGGCATTTGCCCAATTTACCGTTTTCGGTAGTTTGGCTTTGTGTGGTTGATATTTTGTTAAAAATTAAGTCCGGTAACGTTAAAAAAATATTATTGGGTAGGTTAGGATTCATCTGAACTACAACTACGGTTATATCAGTAAATATTAAATTTAAGTATAGTTTTCGGGGTTATTTACGGGACCCCAATGTTCGTGGTTTTATATTTCCGCCTGAAAGTCGACATAACGTTCCTTAATTTAAGTCCGATTTTCATGAAAGTTATATTTTTGAATAGCTGTGGTTTCCATATATCCTAGAATTGCAATTTCGTTGCTTAATTTTAATTCTTAGTAAGGTTTTTGGACAGCGTATAAGTACCCCCCTCAACTGTTAACATTGGAAATACGCGTGGTTATTGAGACTTTACTCGAATTTCTCTCTGGCATTTTCCAAGGCCGTTCTAATATGACCCAAAGTAACAAATAAGTGTGACACTTATCGGAGGCCGTTCTATAATGACCCAAAGTAACAAATAAGTGTGACACTTATCGGAGTAATACGCGATGCTTACAACGTATGACATGAAGTAACAAATAAGTGTGACACTTATTGGAGTAATACGCGATGCTTACAACGTGTGACCTGAAGTAACAAATAAGTATGCCTCTTATCGGAGGCCGTTCTAATATGACCAAAAGTTACAAATAAGTGTGACACTTATATTTCCGCCTGAAAGTTGGCATAACGTTCCTTAATTTAAGTCCGAATTTCATGAAAGTTATATTTTTGAATAGCTGTGGTTTACATATAACCAAGAGTTGCAAATACGTTACTTAATTTTAATTATAAGTAAGGTTTTTTGGGCAGCGTATACGGAGCCCCGCAATTTCCAACATTGTAAATCCGCGTGTTTATAGAGGTCTACGCGCCAGTTTCCTTCTGGCGTTTTTCAACGCCGTTCAGAGTGCGCCGCGCTTTCAACGTATGACCAGAAGTAACAATTAAGTATGACACTGATCGACCTAGTCTTCGGCGTATGACCAGAAGTAATAAGTGTGATCAGAAGTAACAAATAAGTATGAAACTGATCGAAGTAGTCTTTGCCTAAGGTGGTGCCTTGGGTATTAGCCTAGCTGATTATTAATATTATTATTATTATTATTAACCAGAAGAAATAAGTGTGACACTAGTAGTAACAAATAGGTGTGATCAGAAGTAAAAAATAAGAGTGACACTGATCGAAGGAATCTTCGATGCTTTCAAAGTATGACTAGAAGTAACAAATAAGTGTAAATATGTATATATGTGTGACCGTGGATATATTTTGGTTGTGATACCGGCGTTGCAGGTTGCTGTGAATAGCTCAAACAAACTTAACACATTAGAAGGATTGTGTGTATTCTGACCGTCGTACGTCTTGTTTTTAACCTAGGGCAATGTTCGGGTTAGAGAGCTTCACGTCGTATCTGATTACCAAATATAAATTAAATGTAAGTTAGTCGATTATTTTACTTTTCTATTATTACATAATAATTAATAATATAATTTTTGTAGAAATCCCTCTCTTAAAGCACGATGAAGATAAATTAATGCCCAGATTTTGACCTTGTTGGCTAAGCCTAGGTCAAACCAAATGCAGTTTATAATAGTATTAATCAAGTCTACAAGAGTACTGGAGCTGTGTGCTAACAATTTTTTATTATCCTTGGTATTGTGATAATGAACTCTACAATTTCGAAGTAACTTAACTCTTTTATAAATCTATATACATATTAAACGTTTTCAATAACCATGGTGTTGATAATTTTAGCTGAAAGAAGTGCGGTAAAGCTAAAGCTATAAACATAGCCAGTAGAAATTTGGACCAAACAGCTAAAGATAGTGGAACAGATTTTCTAAAAAATTCTATTATTAAACATCGCGCTCCATTGTAAATTCAACTGCTACTACAAGCATATTCATTAAAAGCAAAGTTGAAGATTCATTCCACTGCATTCTAAATATGACGTTACTGTTAAATCAAGTACGCAAACTGTGTTAGTTGAATCACTTTTGTGGGGCTGTAAACCCGGAGTTAGCGGTTATTGTAAGCACGTTGGAGCTATACTCTGGTATATTTTAGATTGCAAATGCCGAGATAAAGCCTTTGTACCTGATGACCAAGTGTGTACAGAAAAGACCCGACCATGGACTCATGGAGCGCAACAAAAACAAAAGGAAGTCTATCTAAAAACTCGTTCGACACACTCCTAGAAAATCCTGCGATACTCTTAAAGAAAGAGCTATCTGTCGCTAAAATTACAGTAGTGATTTAGAAATAAAAATGTTAAATTCAATAAAAAATCAAGTACTTTGATTAACATTTTGAATCTATTCATTTACCCTGGGATTACTAAGCCTTAGCTAAGTTTTGAATAAATTCAATTTTACACACCTTTATAGCACAAAAATTTATGAAGAACCTAATTTGTATATAAAAATATTGAATTTTGTCACTTAACACAATATTCAAAATGTTAATCTAAAATATTTCACTTGTTTATTTCCATAAAAATATATTACAACATATTTTTTAGTCCGTTTTATGTAATTCATTACTTTGTATACTATTTGATATTGTATAAAAATATCTATACTTTGATGTTCAAAAGTAGCCCAAGTTGTGTTTTTTTGAGCAGTTTGTTTTGATTAATTAATAAATAAATAACTTCTCGTATAGTCTACTATAACAGGCAAAAAATTGAAAAACCCCGCTAAGCCACTTAAAAAGTTTTTTAAGAATTTCGTAAAATTTCGTCGAGCTTTAAAAATTTTCTGGCAAACGCGGCTGATGACGTCGTTCATGACGCGTCGGGAACATGCTTTCTCTGGCCCCATTTTCTTGCCCCCCGATTTTATAGAAAGAACTAATATATTCTTAAAAATATCTTTTTTTGCGAGAAAGTGGTTAATTGATAAGACGGATAAAGAATGTTTTTTACTCATTAACTGAAATAATCGCTGATTTTTATTTTTCAAATATCTTTGTTACGAAAGAGCATTTGTGGTATATAAAAAATTTATTCTTTGACAGATTTATCTATACGGATAATAATAGTTATGTTATCGGTTAACCGTACTAAAGTGTTTATCCGAATAAAATAACTGAAACAAATAAGTTGATAAACTTTGGATAATTATTCATTATTCAAATCCCCGAGCACTACCTGGAATTACTGGAAAACGTGGAAAAGTCAGGGAATTTCAAATTGGTTTCAAAAGTCCGGATTTTTTTAACACTAGTCAGGAAATCTAGTTTTGGTAGTTGGTATTAATATTATTTACATGATGTAACCAGTTCAAAAGATTGATAGTTTAAACAAAAATATACGAAATTTTTTATCATAAATTTTTTATTTTCTTATTTATATAAGTGAGTAAATTGGCCGGAAAAATAATGTTAGATGATCAGGAAAAATCTGGAAAAGTCCGGGATTTTCAAAGTGCCAATTTAGTGGAAACACTTTATTACTTTAGAATTTAATTGATGTAAATCTATAAAGGCCCAACACTTACTTTTATTTATTTTGCACGTTGCTTTTAAAACTCCTAGCGATGTCCTTGATTTTATTATTGCATTATTTTGATTAAGTGAAAACAAATTTTATAAACTTGTTAAATCTTTTCGAGTCAGAAACAGTCATTAAAATTTAAAATTATAATTTTGACTCTAACTTAAGGTATTATTAATAATAGTAAATTTTGAGTCGGCGTTTGTTCACGGACCTAAGACCGACTTTTCAAACACAACGGTCGGCATTCAGGCTCAAAATAGTCATAATGGCGTTAATTGAAGTTTTTAAAGTCCAGAACCTAATGCTGACTCACAAAAGGCGAAAATATTCGACCACAAAACAGCCCCTTTACGACTCCGTTGGGCAACAGGGGCCACGATGATTAATTCACACGTTAGAATATTTTCATTTATATAGTCAGATAATTGTAGGGCCAGCCTCACTCGTAGTTGGACCAACTACGAGTGTTCTCAAAGTCGAAGGCTGGTAGGGTCAACGTGATTCGTAGTTGGCCCAACTACGAGTGTTGTTGGGCCGACCAACCTTAGAAAAATTAAGTTCACTTAAAAAATATCAATTTCACTAACGGCTAGAAAATATACAACTTATAAACGTTGTAAAATGGAAACCAACGCACAAGTCAGCATTGATTCAACGTGAAGCACATGTTCCGACTAGAACTCTATACACTACTGTGCGACACTTATCCGATCGAAAATCGGATTGATTGTGCTACTGGGGAGGTGGGCAGGTAGGCAACATCCCACTGGACCGTGACCAAAAACCGAATTGAAACTAAAATTATCATTTCCATTTAAAACCTTTTTCAAAAATGGTTGTTGATTTCCAGGCCGAATTTTCAATATCAGTAAAATGAGAAATTGACTAGCTTCCAGGCCCTAATATTCATTTTAAGATATCGATGGTTTCTAATACGCTGCGATCGGACATTGATTTAAATATAACGGTGGAAAATTTGTATCCCGAACGGCAACGACAACGCACCATGTGAAAAAAGTACTTACAAATCTCCATATCCGGTTGTGTGTGAAATTATTATGGGCTTTATAACGAATAATATGACCTAGGAAACAAATAAGACGCTACCTTTTATGCTAGTAAAAATTAGAAAATGTTTAAATAAAATTTTAAATCTTTCTAAGCATCTGGTAATAGTCACCCGAATAAAGTCGCATGGTTCTAATCTGACCAACTATTTTATTATTAATAATAACTGTTGGGCATACAGTTGTTGAAAAGTAATAAAAATATATTAAAAGTTATAATTTTATTTTAAAGGAGAAAGGGGATAAAAATTTCGAAAGAGAACAAAGAACGGAGTTTAACTTTTCATCATTGAAGTCAGACCGTTTATTCATAGAGAGCGTATAATAAAACATTATCTTATCTAAGGTCGATTGTACTGCGATTGTGTGTCACTGTGATTTTATTCTCTAAGAACGAAAAGCAATACATGTAGTTGGTAGGGTGGATTCAAGGATTTTTGACCTAACACCAACTTAAATGGCGCTTAAAATCTAATTGACCTCTAATCGATTTTTGTTATCGAATTGAATTTATTTGTAAGAGGAAATCGATCAAGTTATCAGTTATTAAAATTTTATTGAAATAAATTTCTCAAAAAGGCAAGCATTTATTAATTTTACAGAATTCAATTTAAAAATTAATAATTGTAATAAAATTTTTCAATGAAAGTTTTAGTTTTCCAATGCCGCGTCCATCTAGATAACGCAACTTTTGAGTGAGCAACATGAACTTTATTAAAAGTTCAAAGATTTAGACGACCTAAATATATTTACGGTGATAATCAAATTACGGAAAATCAATTTTGATTTCTCGGTAAATTTTTAACCTCAGATAACCATTCAGATAGGCGTTGTAATAAGAATTTGTTATGACACATCATTGTAGATAAGTCAACTCAGCGGTTTAAAAGGCAAAACACTTCTTGGAAAGCACCCAGTATCTTTGATAACAGCCCAGGCATCGGCCAAACATATAATAAGTAGATTTCAAAGGACGAGGAGCCTTTCAACAGCTGATATTTAATTTGATCCTTCCTTCAACGTCATTTCGATGAAAGTATTTTAATATTTGAAACGTTATTCAATGCGCATTTGAGATCCAAAAACCAAATAAACAGATGGGATCTTCCAAATATTAAGTTGCGAAACCACTTGTAAAAGGCACTCGTCACCTTTATTCCAGCAGCTTGTTTTCGTCGGAGATGCCAAAAGTCGAAGTTTTCTGGTTGACTTTTATTTCACAATTATTTGGGTTTAGAAGTGGAAATTTATACAGGGTGGCCCCGACCAGGTTTTTTCTCAAAAAGTATTAATTTTAAAATTTTCGGGGTATGCCTATTTAGTTGCGATCGCTTTAAATTGAAAAATTACAGAAAACTCGAATACGTTTTCACGTTTTTTTTTAAATTATTTTTCACCTGCTAGGTGAAAGGGAACGATTTTCAATGAAAAAGTTGTAGAGCATACTTGAAAACCTAGAAATAAGGTTTGTTAGATCACAAACGAACAATTATTAACTTTGATAATGAGGTCAGCAAAAAAAATCCGCCATAGCAGGCCAAATAGTTCTTTTACAAAGCTTCGTTAAATTGATTGTTTTGGGGAATAACATGTCAATTTCAGATAACTAACCATTTATTTGGTAAACTCAAGTTTAAGAAAGATATACAAGTACTTTTTAATCAAACTAAGAAAAAACATTTTTAATCGGAGCAACGGAAGGGTTGCGAAATTACAGGTTTGGTTCGATAATTCCTCCATCTGCCACGATACATGTTTCTGCGTGATAAAGCATACTTTGTAATGCCCGCTGGATCATGTCGGAAGTGACCAATTGAAAAGCATCGCTGATACGCTGACGTAACAGGCGTCGCATAGACATGGTCCTTGATGAAACCCCACAGGAATATTGATGTGAGGTCAGGTAACCTTGGAGGCCATTTTACTCGTCTGTTTCGTGCTCTCCATCGTTGTTGAAATTCAGCGAGTCTCTCTGCACACTTGCAGCTTTCCAATCAATTACCTTAGCCTTGGAACAGTTAGTTGAGCCTATTCACCGTTTGAAATCGTCTTAATGGTGTTCATTGGAATGTCTTCCTCGGTTTCGGCATTTCAGGATAATGTGGACGCCATGGTCCATTTAAAACATAAGCGGTTTTCTCCGCGTCCTTGGGGTTGACCTCTATCTGTCAATAGCCACTCGCCAGGTTCAACGACGTAAAATATTTCGAGAGCTTTAACCACGTCGTCCGTTTCTGGGAAACGATATACATTCCTCTTAGTAAATTTGTTCACTAGGCGGTAGTCTACGCAAAATCTAATTGAGCCATCGGGTTTCTTGACGACAAATACAGGGCTTGACCACGGGCTTTGATTTTCTGTAATAATTCTAGCTCTTAAGAAGACAATTTTTGTGGCAGAGGACATATGAGGCAGCTGTCTCCTGTTACTATACGATGCTGAGTTAAACTGATTTTTCCGACCTCGTATTTACTTTGAGAAGATCAAGCATAATTTATCTTTGGTTACAATCCTGAGTGTCATTAATTTTAAGCGATTCGACGTCGATCAGGCGCTTCAAAGATTACGGTTGCTGGCACTCCATCCTTCTCTTGCTTTAGTTTCACACTAATTTCTCCAATCAGTTCGCTGACTCGAATCTGGATGTCAACAGGCATTAAGCTGACAAGTAGAATCGGAATGAAACCGTCGGAATTTTTGACAACGCAACTAATTCTGCCCTGGGTTCGCCATTCATCCTTCTCTCTATCCAAACATTATCACCTTCCGTAAGCTCGCTTCCTCCTTCCAGTGTACCATCTACCCAGGCTCCACTCTAAGCAGGGCTTGTTAATCTTGCCGAGGAAACAATTAGTTACGAGTTTCGTTGAAAGCTAGTATCGTGATTTCGTAAGGGTGAGGAATCCTTAGGTTATTCGTCGCTATAGCTGCAGGGTATGTCGATGAACAGTCGTTTGGGTTATCGTAAAGAGTCTTCGGTATCGTTTTACTACTCGACTGCTCCTGAGACGGAATAAAACTTTCAGTTGAAACCAGTTGTAAAATAGGAAGACATGACTTTTGATGTACCAATCCACTCCTAACACGAGAGGGTATATAGTGTCCAGTACCACGACGAAACTGATAAGCACTGGCGGTCACTCTTGAAAATACTGGACGTTTAGCGTTATTTTCCTTTCAAGCGGAATACTGCCTCTATTATCAAATGAAACCCAGGGAATTCCTTCCCAATCTTCTATTTCTTTAGAATTACCCTTATAAAAAAGTCTCAAGAAATCTTATGAAATTTTTTAACGGTAATCTGTGGAATTTCTTAAGGAATGTTGTAAATAAATTCTTAAGAAACCCTTAAGAATTGGTTTTTCTAAAAAACATATATTCTAAAGCAAACCATAAAATTATCTAAACATTTCCCTTATAATTTAAGACATAAATTAATGACACTGAATAACGATTACAATTTTGGAGTTTTTTGCGGAATATTAAAATATTTGACTATCTATTTCGTTTTGACATTTTTTAAATGCTAAAACTTAATCAACTGGTAGTTGATTTTTATATCAAATGTTTTTGTTAATTTTATAATGGTTATTTAATATTTGACTCAATAAAATGTTTTATTATTTAAATAACAATATCTGGTCATATTTGCGTTCGTCATTTTTTCTTGTGTCTCAAAACGTTTAATATTGGGCCCTTGTCTTTCAAATTTTTTTAATATAATCAACCTTAAATTCTTCCAATACTGGCCTTTATGTATTCTAAGAGTTCTTAAGAGTTAAGACTTCTATTCCAACTAAAACCAAATTTTTCTCTAAAATTCCTTTATTTTTCTTACGTTTTCTACAGACCGATTTTCCCAATATTTCCAAAAAAGTTAAGAAATATTTTCCAAATATAATTCAATGCAACGGTTACGGTTAAGTAATCCGTAGCAATGGACAAATTGGTCGGTTGTGAATTTTAACATCTTAAAATTTTACGGATTGGATTTTGCTGATCCTAAACGGATTTAGATTTTCAAAACCCAATCCGTCCGTGATCCATACACTTTGGATCCAATTCGTCCGAGGCCCTTTTTCTTCGGATATAATCCGTAAGCGTTCAAACCGTTAGAAATTTAATCCGAACCATCCGACCCCACAATTAATATAATACAGTTTGTGAAAAAATCCAATCCGTAGGATTCCGGATGAATGTATCCAAATAATTGGACGGAGTTGTCGGTTACGGTTTTCACCTCTTAAAAATTACCGGATTGGATTTTGATTGGATTAATCCGACCCAGGGTTTTCCTAATTCAATCCGTCCGTGGTCCGTTCACTTCAGATGTAACCGTAAGCGTTTTATGCGTAGTAAATATAATTCGAACAGTCCAATCCGAAGATAAAAACGCTTAAATTTGTAGAAAAACGGACTAATATACCCGAATAAATGGATTGCTTGGTTAGTTACGCATTTTGACTTCTTACTCGTTATACGAAGGGGATTTTTCTGTATGATTATGAACTTGAATGGATTTGATTAATTAGCGGAGTGTAGACTGAATTTATTCCTTGTCGAATAGTCAATGATTAACTTGTCGGTGACATAGAATCTACGATACTCTGCATTAGTCCTGAACGTGAGATATCGCTATAATTTAGAGCCACCGAGAGTTGTTTTGGTATGGCGATAATGGTAGTGCTTCCCGGGTACCAATTATAACTGAGGAATTCGGAGAGTCTTTAGAGCGGTGTTGATATCAATTTATTCTTTTTACGTTTGAGATGCGTCCCTGTTTGCTCTTCAAGAGAAAAAATCGCGGACTTTGAGTTTTTTCGCCTGTGATGTTTCTGAAAAAAAAAAAACCATGGTTTTCTTCATGGTTTACGAGAGAAAGCATCGTGGTCATCATATTTTACGATAGAATACATTTTGTTCATAGATGGCTTACGAGATATAGCAATCTCGGTTACCGTATTTGACACGATAAAACATCATGATAATTGCGGGTTACGATATAAATCACTGTGGTAACTGTGGTTTAGGAAATAATTGTCGTGGATATCACTGTTTACCATAGAAAACTATTTGTTATTATGGATAACGAAAGGAAAGATCGTTGTCATTAGGTTTATAAAAGAAAATATTGTGGTCATCGTGATTTAAAACATAAAATATCGTTGTCACTATCATTTAGGAGAACATACACGTGATAGTATGTAGCGGTCACCGTGGATTACGATAGAAACGCTCAAGGTCATCGTGGTTTACGATAAAACCCTCAAGGTCATCGTGGTTTACAATAAAACCCTCAAATTCATCGAGGTTTACGAGACTAAACATTCTGGTCATCGTAGTTTACGATAAAACCCTCAAAGTCATCGTGGTTTACGAGACTAAACATTCTGGTCATCGTAGTTTACGATATTATGTATCACGGACATATATACAAGAGCAAAAATCGTGACTACCATAGTTCATGAAATAGTTTTACGAAAGAAAACATCATGGTGCTCCGTCTAGGGTCAATACGAGCGACTTGGGCAACGATCCTATGAAGGATCGAAATTGGGCCGATTGGGCAATTCAGCTAAAAATTATAAAGTTTGGATGCCTCGAGGGACGGGGGGAGGGGGAGGGGGGTTCAATTCGAAAGTTTTGGAGGTCAAAATGACACTGCACCATACTTATCACGAAACCGCGAGTTCTTACTCTTTTTAGAAAGTTGGAGTTTCTACTAAGAATTTCCCCCTTCGCCCTGGGTCCCGCGGAGTTTTTCCCGCTTCCTACGCTGATTAACCCTGGATGTTTAATTTGAAAGCCCTTAATTTAGGAGGTGACGTTTTGACTAATGTATAAAATTCCAATTTCACAAGATATGCTTTTTAGTATATACTAACCTTTTGGTCTAAAGCCCCGTTCACACTACAAGTAAATGAGTCACTTGATTGTATCCAATTAATTGAACGCAAGAACAGAAAAATTGAAAGAATAGTTACAATTTTTTCTGATCACACTCCATGCCAGGTTCGTATAAAGGGGGGCAAATTGGTAATTGTTGCCTAGCGCCATAAAACTAAAACGGGAGGGGGCATACTTTTAATTTTAAATAAAAATTCTGAAATGGAAAATAAAGGTATTTTAACCTCTTTTAAATTACGGAAATGTTTTTGATGCGAGACATTTGGGGGCTGGCGGAGTGGATATAGCTTTTAGCTCGCAGCAAGAGAAACCGGGTTCGTGGAACTGACAATTGTTAGTGAAAACTCGGAACAACTCCTTCTGCGTTGAGTTTGCAAGCTATCTCCTCTCTTCGGTTTCCCGTTCTATAAAAACCTGTTGGGGTTAACGGTAATAGTGAGTGTAGGGAGCTGTTCGTTCGCCTGTCATGAAGGGCTTGCCACCACCATCCTATACGCATTGTAACCCGGCCACCTGAATTAAAGGCTTTAAAAGTCGCTTGATGACTTAGGCCTAAGGTGGTGCTTTGGGTATTAGCCTAGCTGATTATTATTGTTTCGGCCGTGAGAGTGGAGTGCGAAATGTTTTTACTTTTAATCAAGTCGCATCGTCCCCATTGGTCTTTTTTCGGGTTATAGTGTCTCAATGAGGTCACCAGGCAATTGTCTGCCACCCGTGGCAACATTCCCAGTAAACGACGTTGCAGTTACGTTGCCGGTGTGATAAATAATGAACCATCGTGCCCCGAATAGGAGAGTTTTGTTAAAAGCCATAAAAAATTTAGTTGATTACCATTTGTCGAAATTTGTAAAAGTAAGTAAGTAACTGTAAATTATAATTCGCAAAGGTTTCATTTTACTGTGAGGAAGTAGAGCCTTTTTAAGGTCGAATTTTTTATTGTTGTTTTTGTTTTTTGGCTATTTGCTAAATTTGTGGTGGCCATTGCGACGAGTAATAACATGAGAAACATGATACCACTATGGGAAAATATTTAAGTAAATCCTTTGTCACGGTGATGCCGAAAAAATTCCGAAAAAGCGCTTCTCGGCAGCGGCACCTTTTTTTTTATTCAAGGAAGAAAGGGCTGATTGAGTCTGAGAAGACCGCGAGCCCGGCGAAACACCATCTGATGAATCAGGGCGAGATATGTGTAACAGCCACGCCAACGGGGGGATACGTGGGGACAGGGGTGGGGACACCCGTGGCGGAAGTATTCCGACCACCCGTTGGGGAATTGGTAGTCGTCCTCACACGACCATCCACAAACTCTACCTCCCGGACGCCTGGGATTACAGGAGTGAGTCACTACTCCCGGCCGGTAGCGGCACCTTGAACTAATAATCTAAAGCAACTTCCGGGAATTTGACGTTGAATTTTGAATAACGCTATTTTAAAGCTTAATGCGTATTTAGCCGCTCAACTTCACAGATGGAATATAAATTTCAATTATTATGATTTTTTAACCTAATAGCTATTGTAATTAAAAAACGATTACTCTTAGTTACAAGGGGAAGGGGGGAGTTCAAAAAGTGTATTTTTTGCGTTACGTAATTTGTGAACAGCCCCAAAGTTGCAAAAACTAAACCCAAGTATTTCATTTAGCTAGCATAAAACTGAGGTAATTCTGACCCTCTATGAATGCAAAAGGAAAAGCAACATTTTTACAATTAAATGTTACCATTATCTTTTGTGATGCGTAATATTAAAACTGTGGTGCATAATTGTGCGTAATTTGCGCGTTTGATTGGTTAAGACGTTAATGTGAAAAGTACAAAGTAGGGTGGCTAGGGTAAAGTTACCCCCTTTAAAGTTGTTAATTCTTTCCGAGCCCCATGGGTGCATAATGGGGGTATTAGTGGTGCGTAATGAGTGTTAAACTGAAAAGTGAAAATCGTACAATCATAAGTTGTATTTAATGTAATACATTAGATTTAAACGTTTATCTCATCGTCAACGTATTCACAGATAAGATTTACTCTGTAACACCTCGAATCCGTAGCCGCTTAATTTGTTGACACTTCAATCCATTTAAGAAAGTATGTAGAAGGATAAGTAAAATGCGAAACTCTCCAATTCATGAATAACATTTTTTAAAACCCAAATCCGTTCAGTGACCGTCTTGGTTTCATTCAACCAAATCCAAACCGTCAAATTGTAATCCGTAACTGACCAATCCCTCCAATTATTCGGATATATTCATCCGTTATCCTACGGAATATATTTTTCACAGATTGGATTATTTTAAATAATGGACGGTTCGGAATGGATCCGAAGAGACCGAACTACGAACGGATTGAATCCGAAGTGTACATATCGCGGACGGATTGGATCCGACGTGAATGGACCACGGACGGATCGGATTTGGAAAACACGAATTCGTTCAGTATCGGATTCATCCAATTAAAATCTAATCCGTACATTTTTAAGAGGTGAAAATCCATAACTGATCAATTCGTCCAATTATTCGGATATATTCATCCGTAATCCTACGGAATGGATTTTTTTCCAGGTCGGATCGGACAGTTCAGATTGAATTACTTACGGATGCAACGCATATGAATTGTATCCGACGTAAACAGTTCACGGATTGATTGAATCCGAACCAAGTGATCACAGACGGAGACGGATTGGACTTTTAAAAAGAACGATCCGTTCAGGCTCTATATTTCTCTTAAAACTAACCTTTATCTTTCCAAAGAAATCTTAAGGTAACATTTCCAATCGTTCAAGGGTAAACTTTCCGCAGAACCCGTATCTATTAAAGATTTCAGAGTCCCCAGTTTTACGATACATACAAGAAAAATTGTGATTGGGTGAGTGGAGGTTAGTTCTGGAAGCCTTGGGTCGGAGTTTAGAGAGTTGTAGGTCGGTCCCCGCTTGAGAGTTTCCCGACGTCCTAAAAGGGATTTCTGGGAAAGAGGAAGCCTGTTGGATCGCTGACGCTCGTTCGCGGGGATTCTGTATAGCTGGAACCCCCGTTCTGTTGTTGGCGCTCATTGGGGTTGTTTTGGGGTGGAGGACTTTAGTAGTGACCCCGTATTGTCGCTGCTGATTCATTTTCTGCGCCACCTCCATGAACGGTTTTGTGACTTTTGACAGGTTATCCTCGGAATGTTTTTGGAAGTTGAGAAACGTTTCCCTTTTAAAGTGATTTACCTCACTACTTTCTGCCCTGGTGCCGTTTCCGGCGTTCTGTGTGAAATTTGTTTGAGTTTTGGGTTGAAGTTAAGCGATTGTCGAAGGAGTGAAGTTAGTTTTAAGAGTGTTTAAAAGATGGGTTAATTGGTCGACTTGTGTAAGGCTATTTTATGGAGAGGTTACTTTCGCTGGAAGCACGTTACTTCTGTATTTTCTATCCGAGGCTACCAGCGCAAGACCCTTAGAGATAGCCTCCGCGGTGGTTTTCATCCCATGAACAATTCCAGAATTGATTCGATTATTTATTCCTTCGGTAATAGCGTCGGCCGAAAGCAAAATCCACGTAACTTTTTGGTGGACATTTAGAGAAATATTGATTTAAATATTTGAAATAGTAAGGAATAATTAAGGTATGCGCGTTTTAGAACGTGTATATCTCGGCAAACATTTACGATAAAAGACTGTGGTTTTCACCATAGGTATCAGAAATCACAGTTGTATTTAAATAACTCCTTAAAGCAAAAACAACGTAATTCAAGTCAACGATATGCGTTATACTATCCCGCGAATCAGGGTCCATCCCACATTTGTCTCCTAATTGCAGCTTAGCCTAGTCACTGTTTACGTTCTCTCATCAGCGCGGCCCATTCTTCCTTCGTTTTCATACCAGGTATTATTTGTACAAATTGCTCTTTCCACGCACGTTGTAGCTGAGTCACCTTAGACTTCTTGCCAGTTACACGCGTGACTTTACGGAGGGAATTTAGTTGACACTGAACGTTATTTCACATTTTAGGGCCATTCATTTCCAAACATTTCAAATTGTTCTAGTCAATTTTTATTAGTTTTGTTTAGGCTTCCACTAAAATTAGGGCAGTGAAATTGGAAGGATAACGGTAGCATGCGGTCTCTCTTGCATTCCAGTTTACACTGGATATCAATTGCCTGATATTTTCCTCAGTCATGTTCGGTTCTGGACGATTTCCTTGCTTTGACAAAAACCTTTACCCGATTTAGAGTGGTACTCCTTGGTTGCACCACTTCGAAGTCAAAAAGGAGAAAGCTCTTTGGTTAGTTCCGCCAGATCCTCGTTCGTTATTGAGATTTGAAATTGAATCTCCTCTGGTAAATCCCACTTCTGACACCATTTGTAATGTGGGCTGGTGCTTACCGGGTTTATGAACTTTTGGTCAATTGGATATTGAAATATTAAAATGGTTAATACAAAATACGGCTTTCTCGTTTTTCGCGATTCGAAACGGGTCCGCGCCAAAACCCTGAATGAATCCTTAAGTTCGCTTTTTCTTCACTTTCGCCTTTTTTCCATTAATATTTTTGTTGTCCAGTTCCACGAATTCGCGCTTCAATGAGGCCAGAGATATTTTCGGGGACGAAGGTCATATGCTACGAATGTTGGATTAACAATTCCTTGGGCTCATGCGTAAATATATACAATGCTAATACAGGATGTTACGGATAAGATAACCGAAACTTTGTAATTGTATTTTATGGGTTCCTACCGCATTTCAGACTTGCCGTAAGAGATAATCTTGATGCTACCTTTCCTTTGATTTGGGTAGGACGAGGAGGAGCCATTCCATGTCCGGCACGATCTCCCGATTTGAACCCATGCATTTTGTTTTCATTGGGGACATCTCAAAGTCCGAGATGTCGACGACTTACGGCAGCGCATAATTGATGGATGTGAGACTATTCGTAATACACCAGAAATCTTTGAAAACGCGCGTCAATCATTTTTACGACGTTGTCGTTTGTGTATTAGATCCCAAGGTGGGCATTTTGAACAGTTATTGTAAATATTTTTTATATTCATTTTAAAAAGATAATAATTTCATAATGTGTCCTTGGTTTTTGCGTATCACTCACGATGTCAGTACTACGGGTTAGCTGATTTTATCATTAACTTGAAAAATTTAATAATAAGTCAATCTTTCCAGCTTAAAGTTAGTAAGTTCAAAATCTGGTGGTGCATACTTCTGAACCATCTCTTTATGATCTGTTTATCACTTTGTCGTTAAAAACAACCGATTAATTTATGAAAACAGTTGGGGTCGAGGAAGACTAAATATTTCACATTTGCGTTGATTTCGATGTTTTTTAGGCTGATCAGAAATGGGGCTTTTTAGGACCATGTTTTATTGGGCATTTCACTTCTAATTCGTAGGAAGCCTTAGAATACAATATAAAAGTTTCGGTACTCTTATCCGTAACACTCTGTATAAATAATTACGTCCTTAAATATAAATCATTGCACCTCTTTCTCGGTTCGGGGGCGCTGGCGATAGCCCGCGTGTTATTTGCGGTGGTATAGGTCCGAAACCAGGTATCGCAAAAAATTAGTTGTAATTAAAAATAATGTCAATTACTCAACTAGCGCGTTCACGTTTCGCTACCTTATTTCTAAAACCAGGTACCTCAAAAAACCTGTTTTGAGTAAAACATAATGACTGGGGCCCGTAACTTTGGGCCCTTGATTTCTCAGCGTACCCTGAGGCGACAATTATGAACGTTACGTCAATATATGGGGTCTAAAAACCTCTCAGAGGGGCGAAACCCGTCTGGTCCCTCATGATCCCGCATCTTTCGGCTCCTGATTTAAAAGCGAACACTGACGCGACAAATATGAACGATACGTCCTTTTATGGGTAATGAAAAACTTTCAGATGGGTGATATCCCTTTGAACATTTGGGAGGCCCATAACTTTGGGCATTTGATTTCCCGGCAACCACTGTTAATGACCCTTTATATCCCACCGACCACTGAGGCGACAAATATGAACGATACGTCCATGAATAGGGTATGAAAAACTCTTTCAGACGTGAAACCCGGCTAGTTCCTTTGAGCCCGGTGACTTTTGGCACTTGATTTTTCAGCGACTACGGATGCGACAAATATGAACGATACGTCCATTAATGGGGCATGATTGACAGTAAAATAATTTAGACACTAAAAGTAGAAACTTTTTCGGAGATCAAGGGTAGATGGCTGTTCCCATAGTCCTTACTCCCTAGAAATGTATTGGGAAAAGGAACAGTTTGCCGATTTTTGTTTCGTTGTTTCAAGACATTTATAGCTTTAACGGCTTTTATTTGGTTTTCCCTTTTTGGGTTAAATTGAAACGTTTTTCGAAACGTCAATTCATACAACCTAAGCCTTTTAAAACATTTTAGAACCGATAAGCACCTGCTGTGATTCGTAAGCCACAAAAGACAACTGTAAGATATTATTACATCGTTGAGACTCTTTAATCAAAAACTATGTAATCAACGTAAAAAGTGTGTTAAACCGAGGTATTGTATTTCTTTGATTATTATAATATTATAAAATCAGATTTAAAAAAATGGGACAAATATATTATAAATTATGATGGTTAAATCACTCATATCCATTCGTTATTTTATCCAGTTATTCGAGTGCTGATATGGATGTTAAACTTTAGTTGAACTATAATAGAATTTGTTGCAGATTTCAGTGGAAACATGTTTTAGAAGTTTCTTTCAAATGAATTAAAAACGATATTTGGCGAAGATGGATTTGGCGAAAATCTTTCATTTGATGTTTTCAGAGAAAATAACTTTCGCTCATTTATAAACGTCAATATTAATAAAAAAAATTCAATTCTAAAAAGTGATTAGTAATTGATTTGAGGAAATATTCTACAATGATAAAAGCTCTTTCCCATTACGTAGTGCGTCTATTTACATAATACGGGAAACAGAGCAATAACGTATGCGTGTAAATACACTACGCGTTGACATATTTATTTTATTATGGAAATCAATAAACCTTACAAACTGGTTTTCTTTCATCTTAAAATGAGAAGAGCCAAACTAAAGTTCGGTTAAGATACCGCCATAAAGATCGATAAGAAGCTCATAAAATTCTTTCCATCAAAAATGTCAAGCTAGCTCTTGGTGGCCAGAATGAATACACTTATTGTTTCGGTTCCGAAAACTGACGTACGATGTTTCAATTATTTCATCGTTTTACCCTGAAATTAATTTTGTTAATTTTAAAAATATATTAATATAGATTCCAACCTTAAGAGTGAAAAAAGATGTGGACGGTGGAATAGCTTCCATTGAAGGAGAATTGGCGGATTTCTTACACTACGCAACGAGAAGTTTCAATGTTTCGTAAGTTGGGGTTAATCCTTTGAATTGGTTTTTTAGGATATCCATATTTAAGAACTCATTGTTGTTAACATTAAATTATTTTAAAATCAATTGCGTTGGTCATTCTTATTTTATATTCTAAATCTATAAATCATATTATTCTGTAAAGCGCTTGTTTTTGGTCAGAGTCGTAGCCAGCTGGGATAGGGGCAGCTCTGTCAAAAATTTTAGTTGTATGAACAGATGTACTGTAATATGAGCCCTTTCTATCTAAAATTCTGGTTATGCCACTGTTAATTGGCCCTGATTCTGTCAGTCTTACCAGAAGCAAGTAACTTTCCAGGTGCATGCTAATTGTTTCCAAATATGATTCGTAGGAAATTGGGCAATGTGAAATACACCAGATAGTTATTTCTTATAAAATCAGGAAATAATGCATTATAAATAAGTTACTATACCTATTCCTCTTAATTTCGACCAATAAAATGGTTAGTTGGATAGATATATAATATACAATATATACAAATATAAAATAATAAATATACACCTAAAATTTCTATAGAAACTGAAATATATAGAAAAGCTAAAGAAGTTTTTACATCGAATTTTAATAGTCCATTTTAGAAATATAGAAGCTCAAAAAAATTATGATCACACAACATTTTATTTCAAGATCAACAGAACTAATATTGTCAAAGTATTTAATTTATTTTTATTTAGGATATGCACTCTAAATTTACACAAATGCTATTTTAGAAACGTAACAGAAACGTTATCAATCAAACAAGATACAATTGTAATTGTCTTTTAAATTAAATGGAAATTGTTAAATTGACCAATATTTTTTAATTATTTATTGATAATAATAATAATCAGCTAGGCTAATACCCAAGGCACCACCTTAGGCCTAAGTCATCAATTGTAAGTAAACTATAAAGAAGTTAACAGGTTTCTTTTGCAAATTTGTTAATCTTTTTCTGTAAAATATACAGTTTTTACAATTTTTTTTTGTTTTTTTATATAGGTTTATCTTTGAATACTTAATAGAAAAATGACCCAAATTACTGTCGGTTTGTATAGAAAACTCCGATTTTTGTTCTTTAGAAATGTTATAGAATTTTTTGTACGGGATATACTTCTTAGTTGGCTTAAAAAAGCCAAAGTTGATATTTAATGCAGTGAATTAAAATTGATCCTTTGGTCAACTAAATTGATTGAAATTTATTTTTTATAGGTATATCTTGGTTCAGGGGAGCTCATATCCGATCAAGGGTAACCAATCTTTCAACGGAATTCTTGGATGTTTGGAAAGAAATGTGAGTTTCTAAAACAACAATCCCTTTTTTGTGATTGGTCTTAAGCAGTGATTCTTCGTCCCTCCATTCAAAATTAGGCCCATCTCCAAAAACGTTTTCCGAAAAGTTTCTTTGAAAATGTATGTTATGAGTGAACAACAGTAACTTTCTTACCTTATGAAAAAGAAATCGAAACTATGGTAGGCGAGATTGTAATGAAAATCGAATGATAAATTGAGTTTAAGCGTTATTGAACGTATAATTCCTGGTTTTAAGAAATACATTCCCGCAATGCCTTCGTCAGCCAGTGCTAAGTAAAGTGCCATTGTTTTCGAACACATCTTAATAACTATAGTCAATCATTTTAATAATATCTAAAGCGGTCAAATACTTTCAGGCTCACCTCACTCACTCAGAAACAAAGTAAAACTATGTCTTTCTTACTCGAACTTTGAAAGTAAAATCACCAAATGAGTAACACCATTATGCCCAGCTATTCAAGATGGCGGCCGATCCAAGATGGCGTTGGGCGATTTTGTTCAAATGCGTCTAACGTTTGATCTACTTGTCCGATTTTGATGAAACAACTTTTAGTCGCTAGATATTTGTATTACCAACATATCTTCCTTAAGGTAATGTTGATCAGTAAAACTAAAAATTGTGAAAATAACATTTTTGGCGGAACTTTAAACGAAGTTTTTACATTACCAATACCGTTATAATTAAATTACATTTTTTGGGTCTACTATACGTTAGATGGGTTTCCTACCTTTCAAACGACGTAACGCACGTGCATCTATTGTATATATTCACCGAATTATACATAGTACAAAGAGAGGGGCGCTAATACGTAGTATCGGAAATATTTATAGAAGTGTATTTTTTGTGTCCTTTTACTAATTTTTAGAGGTTTTCAGTGAAGAGCGCTTTTCGTTGCCCTTTATCACCCGAGAAGATCGCCCTGAGCAGTTTTTGTTTTGTTTTATATCACGGTTCAAACGGGACGTTGTGTTCGAAAATGAGTCACGGTATTTATATTGTTTGTTAAAAAGGCATTTGCGAGAAAAAATACTCTGGGACTCGGGAGCGTTTAGAGAAAGAGATGTCTCTATAAAGGATTGTTTATTTTAAAAAATGTCGAAGAGTAAAAGCAAATTAGGAGTTGCGGTCGAGGTCGATGGCAGGTGTATAATTTGTGGAAAAAATTCGGAATTAAACGAATTTGTAAAACCCAAAGATTTCGAATCTTGGTATTCTCTGTTCAAAGCTGCCACAATTAGAAACTCCAAGGCAATTTTGGACTTACGGAATGAAGATGCTTCAAGCGTTCCAGATGTATTTTACCACAGAAACTGTAGGTCAACATTCACATTGAAAAAAACTCTAGACGAATTGGAAAAGAAGCGTTCGGAAGAAGACGTGAGTGGACACAGTGATTTTCAAAAGCCCCGTCGATCTACGCGAAATGCGCCACAGATTCCAGAGTTTTGGAAAAAATCTGCATATTCTGTGAACGTAGCGAATACAAAATCGGAACTAATACTCGTGAAGCACTAACGCAAGCTCTCGAACTGAGATCTGACCTAAAATTACACGATATTGCTATTAAACGGAGCGATCAGAAAATGATAGCAATTTCCTAAAGAGATATAATTGCGGCAGAAGCTCATTACCACAAATCGTGTTATAGAAATTACACGCGCGAGTCAAGGACTGAACATCACGAAGTAGAGACCCACTCTGGATCATATAAACTGGCGGAACAATCAGCTGTGAATCATCTTTATGAATATATAAGGTACGAGATTATTTCTAAACAGTCATTTATTTCATTCGTTGAACTTCAGGCAAAGCTAGTTAGTCTAATTAATATCGAAGGTGTACCAGGAAATGAAATATTGCCGTCAACCAAGGCGAATTTGGGACGTCGCTTGTTTTTTAAAACGTTGATCGCAGATTGTATGTCAGATCAGCCAATATGTCACTTGAAGAATTCATTAGATTAAAACGCAAATTCGATGAAATAACGGAGAAACATAGTTCATCGGCAGTGATTTCAAGCACGGCGATTTCTTTGAGAAAATATATAAAAAATTGCGTCGCTGAACAAAATTGGCACCGGACCCTAAAGAACTTGATTCAAATTATATATCAATACCGGAATCTTTAAAAGAGTTTCTAGGAGTACTTTTTACTGGAGAAAAAAAAATATTTCAGCGAAATTATCTAGAACGGTATGGTCGCTATCACAGGACGTTATATATGCAATTTCATCAGGCAAAATCCTTACTCCAAAACATATTTTATAACCATGGGCTATCATAATTCTTACGGGAAATGTAGAGCTAATAAAAATTATCAACAACTTGGGACATTCAATATCTTATTCAAAGCTGGAAGAAATAAACACCGCCCTCTGTATCGAAAAATTACAGGGCGTCGCCATTGATTCCGTTCCTCTAACGTTCACCCAAATGTCCCAACCGTGCTTGCTTTCGATAACATTGACCGCCAAGAAGAAGTCTTAAGTGGTTCTGGAACATCACATAGAGTTAACGGAATAATTGTTTAAAATGTGTCCCATTCGTGTTTGCTTCCAAGACCGCCTTCTACAACCAGCAAGTAGAAAAAAGAGAACTATAGAAGTGGTAGAAAAACCGATGGGTATTTACGTAATTGGTAAAAAGCGAAGTCCCTCAGCTATTATACCGAAGGACATTTCGGAGTACACAATCTCAGCGGTACAAAACGCTCGAGTCCAGGATTTACTAAGGACATTTTCTAGAAATCACTGCTGTGGAAAGCAACGAGTTTGCTCTTGGGCTGGATTCAATATCCTTACGAAAATGGACGGAACGACAGATACAGCGGATATTGTTGAATATTTGCCAACTATCAATGCGCCAGCGACGGAAATGTCCACGGAGGATTTAGTGTCCAGCTTCGAAGTCAGAATCCGTTCGGTAGAATAGCGGTAGACCAAACGACCGAGGAAACTGTAAACAAAGATACTCAAACAGCGGGTGGAACACGAGGTTTCAGTCTTAAACCCGGTTCGGTTTCTAAATATTATCTTACTTCTGAACACAGAGCTTGGTCCTTGAGACAACCGAGAGAGCTAATTCCAAGTCAACGAGTAAAATGTTATCATCATGATTTGCAAAACACAAGAATTAAAAAGGACGAAGACGACGTTTGTGTTATTTACGAATTATTAGCTAACAATTGGACTAATCCCTTCCACGAAGACCCTTCCGATATCGTTAATATATCAACAGGAACCCTCGCACCCGCTGAAGTTACTCAAGACCTTCTAAGCGCTTACGATAAAGGTGAAAAAGCATACCAAGTCTTTCAAGAAAGTCGAATCCAGTGTGGAGAGGGCTTCCATGACCCTATTAAAAAAATCAACATAAGACATTCTCTACTATAAAATCCCGTTCTATGAAGGTAAAGAACAAGGAAATTATTTTGAAAGCAGACCAAAGACTTTTCGCGAACATGGTTTTAGTTGCTGAAAATCGACGGCTAGATATGAAGGAGGTATTTTGTCACCCACTTGGTTCTATACCCTGGACGCTTGCCAATGCTGATGGATCGCTAAAAAAAAACAACAAAGCGTCTTACGCCAAATTTCTCGAAAATTAGGTGGCCCGACTGAAAATATACTTGGTTCCACGGCTACTTTGATCGACGCTATGTCAATAATTCAGAAAATGCACGGAGAAAACAATACTTTTGAAGAACTTTCGGTTCAAATTTTTCAACAGATGATCAAGGTTGGTAGAGACAGCAACCGAATTGACGTTGTGTTTGATATTTACCGTGAAATTTCAATAAAATCGGTTGAGCTCGTAAATAGACGGTCTGACGGTGTCGTTGCTTTCCACGAAATAAGACCGGGTCACAGAATAAAAATTGGAGAAGCTCCGAAAGCAAAACTAACCTTATCAGCTTCCTTAAAAGAAATTGGAAAACGCTAGAAATGAGAAAACGGCTAGGAACGAAGACCATGATGGTGTCATGTAACGGTATATGCACTAAGCTGCGGATAGATAACTGCGAAGTATTATCGGAACTGGAGACGAATCAAGAAGATGCCGATACACGATTAATTCTCCACGCTAAACACAACGAAAAAGAATACTCCAACATAATAATAGTGCTCAGCTGACGACACCGACGTGCTTATTTTACGCATAGCTTTTAGTTCTCAAAGAACCTTTTTGTCGCGAGAGGCACAAAAAATAACGTAAGAATCGTTGATATAACCAACTTTGCGCTTGTAGTAGAGTTTGTCGGTCGCTAGATTGCACGTGCATTTTAAATAAAATGTTATTTTCAAGATTTAAAGCTTTCCTGTTAACTTAAGGAAGATATTTTACAAGACAAACTAGTTTGGTTGTTTCATCAAAATCGGACAAGTAGATCAAACGGTAGACGCCTTTGACCAAAAGCGCCCGACTCCATCTTGGATCGGCCGCTATCTTGAATAGCTGGGTGATCGAGATATCTATCAAGCGGTTTTGGCATGCCCACGTGACCCCCTAACGAGAAATCATAAAATTTCTTGGTGCGCAAAATGATATTCTAATTTTGTCTGGCTCACGGACTATAAGCAAAATAATATAACTCTAGGGATTTATTATTTTTCTTATGACAACACCAACGTCGATAGATCTCCAATGATAATAGCCCAAAACAAGAAAATGTTTGCCCAAATTAGTTCCCCCTCAAAGGCAAATTCCAGCAAAGCCACAAGTTTAAATCCAAATTATAGATTAATTTTAAAGACCATTAATGATAAGTTTTAATTCAAAAACATTTCAATAAAAAAGCTCTTCTTTATAAATAATATTAGAACTTTAAAAAATAATTCCGAAAAGAAGTCAATGGGTAACTTGATTACTTAAATTAAGTTTTTTTTCATTTAACATGCGTTCTTGAATATACCGGGTGTCTTTTTTTTGCTCTGACAGGCATTTTTCTCAAAATCCACAAGAGTGAAATTTTTAGGGTATAATACCCTAAAAATTTCAAGTAAAGGAACAAAAAACTCCAACGAGAAAGTTGTAGAGCACTGGCGATAATATACAAAGAAAAAATTCCGTTGTAAAAGATAATTTTTCACGAAAATACGAGGTGATGAAAGGCAAGTTGTCCATATGGGACAAAAGCCAGTTTTGTGCACAAATTTAAAAAAAGGCTTTAAATAGGTTTTTGTATATGATTTATCCAAATGTAAAAATCTAAGGCCTACTAATTAAACATTTTATGTTCTTTTGCTCAACGGTCGGTTGTCGGGTACTATTTAAAGATAAATCTTTAGGTTTTAAACAAATCTCAAACTTTTAGAGTCTTATCAACAACAATGCCACTTAAATGTCGTGTAGCTTTTATGGTCGAGTTATTTTACGGAGATGCCAATCTTAACGCTCATAGAGTAAGTCAAATGTTTGGTATTCGCTATCCTGACAGAAGAGCAGGTCACAATACCGTTCTCTGAGATGTTCGAGACACCGACAACTACGGAAACGTCAATTCCAGGTTCCGTGGACATGGTCGTCAAAACCTCAACATTAAAGAAATCGTTCTAGCCTATTTTGCTGCGTACCCTCGAGCAAATATTAGTGGTACAAGTGAGGATCGTAGGTTATCTTCACAACCACCACCTTCATCCGTATCTAGCTACCCTCCACCAAGCTCTGCACGAAGGTAATATGGAATGAAGACATGATTTCTGCAACTGGTTAACAAACAGGTCTGATTATTACCGAAATTTCATCTTCTGGTGACCGCCGAGTGTTCCTTTGGGAGCGATGGAGGTTTCAACCGCCAAAACCAACACATGTGGAGTGATGGAAATCTTCATGCATCATCGTTATCGGCCCCTTTTCCTTTCTCAATCAATGGACAATATTACTTATCTTTATTGCAGAACGAAGAAGCAGACGCGTTAGACGACATTCCACTGGAAACCTACAGAAAACTATGGAACCAACATGACGTGTTGTGGAACATTTTAACAACGAGTTCCCTCAGCGTTGGATTGGTAGAAACGGTCCCGTTCTATGGCCTCCGAGGTCTTCAGACCTAACGCCGATGGACTTTCACTTATGAGGTTTTATCTAAGAAAGAGATGGCCCTTTGCGAGCATAGATGATTTACGACAAAGATTTATTGAAGCCTTCGCACTTCTCACTACTGTTATAATGCCGAAAAATGCATCGTGACCAACGGAGATATCATTGAACTTTACTTTAAATGTTCTGATATTATTGTACGAATAAACTTCAAAATGAACCTATTTTGGGACATTTTTAAAAATTTGCGCACAAAAAAGGATATTGCTCAATATGGACACCTTGTTTTTATAACCTCGTATCTTCGTGCAAAATATATCTTATTCAATAAAATTTCTTCTTTGTATTTTATTGACCGTGCTCTACAACTTTCTCATTAGAATCTTAAGTCTACCACCTTCCCGCTAAAAATAAATAAATCATACCAGTCATTTTCACCAGGAGTATTGGGGGAAGCTTACCGTGCATAAAAAATTAATACTTTGAAAAAATATTTCAAATATTTCGATAATGATTAATGATATTCTTGATGAAGAGAAGCTAAATTTTTTATTGATAATTATGAACTTACATTTAGAGCTAATCGATACAGCAATGACAATTGCCTTAAGAGTAAATACCGGTATTATTGGATAAAATAAATAAATAATAAGATAGGCTAATACCCAAGGCAACACCTTAGGCGCAAGTCATCTAGCGACAATTAACTCCATTATTAAGGCAGCTGGGTTATACGGTGTAGGCA
The DNA here is from genome assembly GCF_980474605.1 of Leiobunum rupestre. NCBI lineage: Eukaryota > Metazoa > Arthropoda > Arachnida > Opiliones > Sclerosomatidae > Leiobunum > Leiobunum rupestre. The sequence goes on along the minus strand of NC_143384.1, from coordinate 55,743,636 downwards.
TGTGGTGGCAAACCCTTCGTGCCACGCAATCCAACAGTTCCCTTCACTTACTTCCACCGTTTTGGTTAACACGTCTTTTTAAGCGCAGGATAAACCAAAACACCGGTGAGGAAAGAACTCGCAAACTCACAGCTATCACTCTGGGATCGAACCAGGCTCCTTTTGCTGCGAAGCGAACGTGCTAACCGCTCGGCCACCCCAGAGAAACGTTATTGGCTTCATTTACTATATAATTATGCCATTTACGGATCATTTAACTGACGAAATGAATAATAATAATTAATATTTTTACTCTAGGAATCAGATTTTGGCTTACTAACTTACATCATTCAATACAAAAGATTTAAAGCAGTGGATTTCCCGGGAGTTCTTGGGACAACGAGCAGATTATTTGTCGTCGGCCCCGGTAGTGAAAACAGTTCTCTATTCCCTTCTGGTTATCCTTTCGAAGTTAGTCAATTATTTGTACACTTTATTTACATAAACTTCAGGCAAAAATCAACATTGACGAAAGACAATAATTAGGAATGATCCACGCAACAACACACGCGTTGTTTCATTTGCCACTGAAACATAGCGTAGCAGATCATTTGAGTGTGTGGTGTTAGCCACTGAAGCAGAGCTGGCTAACAGGGAATCGGTGCTTAGATTAGAGGAAGTGTATTTAAAAGAATTTGGTTAAACGGCAGTAAATAACTATATGTACCGGCTCTGGGTGTTTGAGAGAGCCAGGCAATTAATATTATTGCGAATGGTTTCCTAAATTCATTCGATACATTTACATTTTTAAGTATTTCTGGGGAAAGTTTAAGTTAATCGCAACGTTTGTCGATGATATTTTTACAGATCGTATTAATCTATCTCTTTGTAACACTACTGTATTTCTGCTTGTTGAGGAAGTTGGGATTGTTAACAAAAAGGTTTATTCCGGAAGATAATTCTTTCGTGTTTGTTCAAAATTTATGGGCGGTTTTGGAGATTTCCTTACTAAAAGGTATTCCATTTGTTTCTTTACTTTTGATGAGCACTCAGATAATAATATAATAATATGTTAATAATAATGAATAGCAACTACAATCAAGCCACTAGAGTCAAATTACCGTCGGATTTTGATCATGTTTTGGATCCTGGGGAATTTTATTGTATTGCAATTTTATTTATCTAAACTAACCGCTGTGCTCAGTGTTTCCGAAAGTAATTTTATACAGACTGTTTATCACTTTAAGAATTTCCCAAAAACATATCCGATGTTTACTCATGTCTTTGATCGTAATTGGTTTCACGTAAGTGCCAACATTCTTTACAATATAATAAAGATAAAACTTATGGCTTTAAAAATACATTGGCGTCACGTTTTGGTGAAAGTTTGCTTTCGTTTTTACAAAACCCGAAACTTGCAAAACACCGATTTTACATTCTAAGGGTTGTTAAAAAAATCCACACATTTTAGGTCTAATTTTATAATTTTGTAGCTTTTGTTATAATATTAAGATTTAAAGTCTTCGGGCAGTGTGCACAGTGCCATTTTTGGGGAGATAGGACACAAAGACTCAAAGATAAGATAAATTTTCTTATTTAAAATGGCATTATTGATGCTGCATGTCATGTAAGTCTACGATGCCACACATATTTTGATCGTAAGCGATGAGAACGTACTAATGAAATTGTACATAAATAAATCCTTATTTATATAAAATTTACTAAAACAAAATGAGAAATAAATTAACAGTTTATGAATTAATGAGCTGGTAATGTACCATTTTAGTTATGCAACTATACTTTCATTTATATTTGGAAATTAGCTGAATAGCTTTATTATTTCTCAATAATATTATACAATTTGCGACCAAAGTGGCAAGCTTGTAACTAAACCATGTGCCACATCTGATTTCATCCCACTAATATATTATTATAGAATTCAAATATCGAGATTTATAAAAATGTTTGGAGAAGGTGTGAAAAGGTGGGAACATCCTGCACTAAGGCCAGCAGAGTTGACCTCTTTTACGCAATAAACTCTATATGCGAAAACCGGATGGCCTACGGAACTCCGAAACTTCACTGAAAGCCATAATATCACGATGGTCTGAATCCAAGAATGCTTGTCGCTATCGATTCAGCGAACCGTATTACTCCGGATACTTCTCAATTGCTCAGAGAAAAAGCTTGAATTACAAACTCAAATCTGGAATGGCATATCGGTAAGAAATCCGTTCACGTTCTTAAAATAATTTCTTTGAAATATTACGAAAAAATAGCTAAGCCTACTACATGTATATTACTTTTTAAACATTTAAATTGAAAAAGTTGAATGGAGTTATGGCTCACAAGTCACATGAAAAAAAATGAGCAAAGAATAAAACTAATGAATGACTCTTAAATAATGCTTATTTGACTTTTATCACGAGTCTGAAAGTAGTTCCCTTGCAAGAATAGTAGAGAAAACTCCAAGTGTTTTATTACAAGAGTGTTCGATCCCAGCTTGTGGCACTGGGTGAGATCTCGACACAACTCCTTCTGAGTAGATTTGGCAACTTTTCTACCCACTAGTTAAAGTAATTTTCCCTCGAGCACTTTGGTTTACCCTTCCGTGAAAATTGTCGGGGTTAAAGAGCTGTTGGCTCCGGGGCATGCAGGACTTTCAACCACTCTCCTACGCATTGTTACCTGATCTCCTGAAATAAGGGCTTTAAAAGTCACTTGAGGATCTAGGCCTTAGGTGTTGCCTTGGGTATTAGCCTAGCTAATTATTATTAATTAACTTTTTTTCAGGGTTCTCCGATTTTTTGAAGGACACCATAGCCTTGGAATAAAATTTTATGTAGGCACTTTTTTTATGAAAACTAAACTCCATCAGGATGGGCCAAATGGTACCATAGCGCCTTTAGAATTGAAAATATATTTTAAAGTTTTGGTTATTTATGTACTTTCTCTTTTATTTTGCTCATTAATTAACAGTTTTGAATTAATCTTGGAATACTTTATTTTGAATTTCTTGTAAGTAAGCATTTAAATATTCTTTAATTTGTTGGCTCTCGACATCAAATGATTTGCAAACGCTTGAATTGGTTCTAACAGCCAAAACATTGAAAAAAATACATTTAAAAAACCTGGGCAAATATATTAATTTGTATAAAAAATTTCAAATGTATTTGAAGATAACCATTTCTCAGGTCTTAAATTAACTTTATTTAAATAAATTTGTAAGATTTTAGTTATACCCTTAACCCACAAGTTCAATTTTTTTGGAATAAATATGTTGAGCCCGGTTGAATATTGAAGTTGAGATGGTAGAATTCATGAAGAGTACGATGATAAAAATTGTCAAATAAGGGAATTCTATGTACAACCCATGACATCGCCATAAGTCAATAACTATATGCATAGAAAAATAAAAGATAAGCAGCGAAAGGTCCATTGAAAGCGTAGACATAGCAAGCCCTGAACAGCTTAAAGCGTCGAAAAGATTTAGTTTTTGTTAATTGCTGTGATTTTACAATCAACATAAACTTTACTTAAATTAGTTGGAAGGACTGAAGTTCATAAACCAAACTAACTGTTTCGCCTGTTATTTGGTTTAAAAATAATAAAATACCCCGGCCACCTGGATTACTGGCTTTAAAAGTCGCTTGAAAACTTGGGCCTAGGGTGGTGCCTTGGGTATTAGCCAAGCTGATTATTATTTTTATTGTTATTATTATATTGATTTTGTAACTTTTGAATGTAACTTCGGCGTATGTTTGGATATTTTCAAAAATGGCTAAGTGTCTTAAATACATATATAAAATAATAGCTAGGTTACAGGTAGTACCTCTCACGAGGAGACGACCAGAGGTGGTTCTCACCGATTTTGTTCAAAGTTGGAGGATTGTTAGATCTAGACGTAACAAGAAACCCGTTAAAGGGAAAAGTTACGCTGGGCTTCCGTTTTGCCATGGCAACCAAAAATGTTTTTGACAACATAAGCTAAGAAAAAGTCTATGTCAAATAACATGCGAAAATTACAAATTCTAAGGGTCCCCCCTTTGCAAAACTCCAATAATTCCAAAAAAAAATATTTTTAAAAAAATTGTAAATTTTACATTTTTGGATTACTTTGGACAAATAGGGGGGAATAAAAACCATTTAGGGTGAGCTCGAGCTAATTTGAATAAATAGGTCGAAATTTTAGATATAATACAAAATATTTGTAAAACTTATGCCGTGATAACTGCCATATATTTTCGCCGATAAATCTTAAAATTTCTAAATTACATTATCTGAATGATGTATACAGATTTTTAGATTTCGATAGAAAAACGACGCCATTTTATAAAATGGCGGATACAAATATAAATCATGGTGCAATAAGTTAGGTAATTTGTATACGATTAACCTAAGATTTTCTACGTTACATTATCTACCCAAATGAATTCGTACTATAGATTTTTATAGAAATCCGACACCATTTTGGAAAATGGCGGATATCAATAAAACTCATCGTGCGATAAGTTCCGTAAATATTCGTCGATTAATCAGAAATTTTCTACGTTTCATTATCTGCCCGAGTTAATTAGACCTATGGGTTTTTCAATAATAATCCGACGCCATTTTGAAATATGGTGGATATAAATATACCTTATGATGCGATAACTGCCGAAATTATTTGTTGATTTAAGTGAAATTTTCTACATTACATTATCTGATCGAATAAATAAGCCCCTTACACTGTGATAGAAATATGACGCCATTTTACAAAATGGCAGATATCAATATCTCATAATGCGATAATAATTTCCCGAGTTACCAATAATTTCCCGAGTTACCAATAATTTCCAGAATTACCATTAGTTTCAAGAATTACTATTAGTTTCAAGAATTACCAATAATTTCCAGAATAACAAAATATTTCCCAAATTACCAATTATTTCCCAAATAACTAATAATTTTTCAAATTACAAATTATTTCCCAAATTATTAATAATTTTTCAAATTACCCAAAATTTCCGGAATTACAACCATTTTCTGCTTTACCAATAATTTCCCGAATTACCAATAATTCTACAATGCCAATTGAACTAATTTAATAATATTTCAATTTACCCAAATTATGCCTAAATGATATATTTAACCATAATTATTTTCTATTAATCCAATGATATAAGAACTTACCCAATATTATTGGATTTTGCCGAATTGTATTAAAATTTACCCATTTTATATGAAGTTTCCTATAATTTTTTAAACAATAACAATACAGAATTTATCGCACCAAGGGTTACATTGAGGTGCGTTATTTTCAAAAACGAACTATTTCTCTCAAAAGAAATAGGACTAATTTACTCGGTCAGAAATAGAAAATTTCAGAATAGTTGACGAATAATTACGGAACTTCTCAGACATGCGCCATTTTGCAAAATGGCTTCGGAATTCTTTCAAAATAGAAAGGACTTTTTTATTCGATCATTTAATGAAACAGAAAAATTCTGATTTATCGTCGAATAATTACGGAACTTATATGACATCCGCCATTTTCCAAAATGGCCTCGAATTTTATTAAAATTAATAGGATTATCTTTAATAGGTAATGTAAAGTAGAAAATTTCAAGTAATTGGACAAATAATTTCGGCAGTTATCGTATTGTGAGATATTGATATCTGCCATTTTGTAAAATGGCGTCAGATTTCTATCACAATGTAAGGGGCTTATTTATTCGGTCAGATAATGTAATGTAGAAAATTTCACGTAAATCGACAAATAATTTCGGCAGTTATCGCATCATAAGGTATATTTATATCCACCATATTTCAAAATGGCGTCGGATTATTATTGGAAAACCCATAGGTCTAATTAAATCGGGCAGATAATGAAACGTAGAAAATTTCTGATTAATCGACGAATATTTACGGAACTTATCGCACGATTAGTTTTATTGATATCCGCCATTTTCCAAAATGGTGTCGGATTACTATAAAAATCTATAGTACAAATTCATTCGGGCAGATAATGTAACGTAAAATCTTAAGTTAATCGGATATAAATTACCTAACTTATTGCACCATGATTTATATTTGTATCCGCCATTTTATAAAATGGCGTCGTTTTTCTAAGGTCCGCCGAGAAAAACGGGTCTAATTCGAGGTGACAAACAGTCGATTTACGTGAAATTTTCTACATTACATTATCTGACCGAATAAATAAGCCCCTTACATTGTGATAGAAATCTGACGCCATTTTACAAAATGGCAGATATCAATATCTCACAATACGATAACTGCCGAAATTATTTGTCCAATTACTTGAAATTTTCTACTTTACATTACCTATTAAAGATAATCCTATTAATTTTAATAAAATTCGAGGCCATTTTGGAAAATGGCGGATGTCATATAAGTTCCGTAATTATTCGACGATAAATCAGAATTTTTCTGTTTCATTAAATGATCGAATAAAAAAGTCCTTTCTATTTTGAAAGAATTCCGAAGCCATTTTGCAAAATGGCGCATGTCTGAGAAGTTCCGTAATTATTCGTCAACTATTCTGAAATTTTCTATTTCTGACCGAGTAAATTAGTCCTATTTCTTTTGAGAGAAATAGTTCGTTTTTGAAAATAACGCACCTCAATGTAACACTTGGTGCGATAAATTCTGTATTGTTATTGTTTAAAAAATTATAGGAAACTTCATATAAAATGGGTAAATTTTAATACAATTCGGCAAAATCCAATAATATTGGGTAAGTTCTTATATCATTGGATTAATAGAAAATAATTATGGTTAAATATATCATTTAGGCATAATTTGGGTAAATTGAAATATTATTAAATTAGTTCAATTGGCATTGTAGAATTATTGGTAATTCGGGAAATTATTGGTAAAGCAGAAAATGGTTGTAATTCCGGAAATTTTGGGTAATTTGAAAAATTATTAATAATTTGGGAAATAATTTGTAATTTGAAAAATTATTAGTTATTTGGGAAATAATTGGTAATTTGGGAAATATTTTGTTATTCTGGAAATTATTGGTAATTCTTGAAACTAATAGTAATTCTTGAAACTAATGGTAATTCTGGAAATTATTGGTAACTCGGGAAATTATTGGTAACTCGGGAAATTATTATCGCATTATGAGATATTGATATCTGCCATTTTGTAAAATGGCGTCATATTTCTATCACAGTGTAAGGGGCTTATTTATTCGATCAGATAATGTAATGTAGAAAATTTCACTTAAATCAACAAATAATTTCGGCAGTTATCGCATCATAAGGTATATTTATATCCACCATATTTCAAAATGGCGTCGGATTATTATTGGAAAACCCATAGGTCTAATTAAATCGGGCAGATAATGAAACGTAGAAAATTTCTGATTAATCGACGAATATTTACGGAACTTATCGCACGATTAGTTTTATTGATATCCGCCATTTTCCAAAATGGTGTCGGATTACTATAAAAATCTATAGTACAAATTCATTCGGGCAGATAATGTAACGTAAAATCTTAAGTTAATCGGATATAAATTACCTAACTTATTGCACCATGATTTATATTTGTATCCGCCATTTTATAAAATGGCGTCGTTTTTCTATCGAAATCTAAAAATCTGTCTACATCGTTCAGATAATGTAATTTAGAAATTTTAAGATTTATCGGCCAAATTATATGGCAGTTATCACGGCATAAGTTTTACAAATATTTTGTATTATATCTAAAATTTCGACCTATTTATTCAAATTAGCTCGAGCTCACCCTAAATGGTTTTTATTCCCCCCTATTTGTCCAAAGTAATCCAAAAATGTAAAATTTACAATTTTTTTAAAAATATTTTTTTTTTTAATTATTGGAGTTTTGCAAAGGGGGGGGGGGGGCACCCTTAGAATTTGTAATTTTCGCATGTTATTTGACATAGACTTTTTCTCATTTTATGTTGTCAAAAACATTTTTGGTTGCCATGGCAAAACGGAAGCCCGGAGTAACTTTTCCCTTTAACGGGTTTCATGTTACATCTAGGTCTAACAATCCTCCAACTTTGAACCAAATCGGTGAGAACCACCTCGGGTCGTCTCCTCGTCAGTTACCTAAAATCATTATATTCGCCGTTGTTATTTTTTCATTTAAGTCTAAGATATACGTAGCCCTAGTTCGGATTTTGGTCGCTGGGATGGCGCTAACTGTTTTGAAAATAAGAAAAGCTATTTTCTATTTATCTGCCATCTATATATCTTGTATCTTGTCCCCACGAAACGTAAGAAAGGCTATGAAATAGTACTTTTCTTGTAGTGAAAGTCAAAGCGTGAGTCTAATGGCAGGGGAATTTCGTTGTGGACCCCTGGTGAGACGTAAGGTCCGCCGAGAAAAACGGGTCTAATTCGAGGTGACAAACAGTCAGGTTTTCTCTATTGTGCTATTTTTAATATAGGACGGTATTTTGAGACATTACTTTGGGTTTTTTCCCTACGCTCCTATAGTTGAGTTCCAAATGATACTTTTATAACAGTAATAATAGGAGTGCTAAAATGGCTGCTAAATATTTTATTAGTCTAATCATATGTAACATAATTACTCATAAGTATGCCTCTGTAAAATATTTCCATTGAAAAAAATTCAATGAGACCTTGTTTCACGCGGAACATACATTGAGCGGACCCAAAAATGCATATACTCCTTGCGCAATTGAAGAGGTTACCATGGAAATGAAATCACGTGATCGCGAGGCACGAGCTAAACTTGACATGGGCAAAGCCAGAAACGCGCGAGGGATTCTCACTTACATCCGTTTCCCATAAGTAAAGGTGATGACGCGTATTTCGTCAGGGAAATGTAAGTGACGTAGTTTACGTCATATCCCGTGAACAAGGTTTCATTAACGAAAATGCTTTTATGACATACTTATGAGTGATTATGTTACATATGGTCTGGTATACAAAAATAGCCTAATAATACTGTAAAATGACCAGTTGGCAAGCCAAAATATACCTCTCCTCGGAAGAATTGTCCCTAACGGTATTAATTTTTTGAGATGACTCTTAAAGATATATCTACGCAATTCCGAGTTATTTACTAAAAACGTAATTCCGGTTCAATCCCGCATTTCCTACCTCCATGAAAACATAGTCAATTATAGTAGTGTGCCTCGATATTATTGTTTAATGTAATTTTCAAAGGATGGACCCAAAAAGTCACGTGGCCTATACAACAAAACTGGGAGACAAGAAGAAAAGAAGGGAAGAGGAACCGTATCCCCGGACCGAAAGGAAAGGATGATCTTAAGCACACCGCTCCCGATGACCTTAATAAAAGGAACATAGTTTTCGCGCTGGTCGTAATCTATGAATGTCTCCAGCCAATTGAGCAGTTATCGCCGGACCATGGTTTTCCTCGGCCCATCACCACAACGACACCTCGTAGACGATAGTAGTAGCCTCATCGTATCTCCAACGTCTCAAGCCTTCAACTCGTCTCTTCAACTCTACGAACTCTCTCCTCGCATCTACATAATAACAATAATCAAGAAAAGTGATGAGTACTTTTTATATGGCGCAATTAGTGTATATAGTAGACCGCGTATTTTTAGTAGTCTGGCATTGGTCGAGTGCATGCTGCATGTAGTTATTTTGGGGGTCATGTAAATTAATATAGTAGTATTTTATTTGTTAGCGGTATTGTTTGGTTTTTATTTAGTAGTTCGATTCGATATGTTTGTCTAATAGTAAATTTAGTAGTTGATCATTAAATCAGAATCTGGGTATGGCAAAAACTTGTCCTTATTTAATAATTCATTAGCGTCCTTACTAACCATTTTAATCTAGTATCATAGTAGTAGTATATGTCAACGCTAGGCACCTATAGGCCTATATTAGTTATTTGAAAAGCGTTACAATATAAGACCCATATAATAGTTCCAGATGATTATTATTATATCCATCAGCAAATAATTATTATCCCAGTGCATGTTCGGAGGAAGACTTTCAAATTTGTAAAAGTTCACTTGAAAGCCAAGGGCCTGGAAAACAAAACATACTATCTTACATTTCAGGATATGTCTTATCACGTTGTAATTAAAACCACAATTGTGAATCATGTAAAACCAAACTTGTAGATGAAAAACAAACACTCAACCAGTCAAATATATAAGCATAATTTAAGTCTCGTGATACATCAAACTCAACATTCAGTGGCTTGACACTATACTGAACGATTCCCGAGTTACAAGTTTGATACACTTTTCCCAAAGGTAATACACATGAATAAAGTCAGAGAGGATTACCAGAATTATTTCAAGAACAATCGATCAATCTTGGTTTATTTCAAAAGATGAGATGCATCAGCATGTTCCATGTGTTGATTACTTGAAAGAAATAATCAATTTTTTTGTACAACTTTCCATTCGTAGCACATTGAAACATGAACTTTCTTTTACCGGGACGAGAAACTAGCCGTTTTTTCTTCGACGTACAACGTCTAAGGGTCTACGCGCAACATTTTCGCACATAGCGGTACAATGTAAACAAACTGTTGCGTCATTTTAGATCGCCACGTGCTATTTTAGTCTGCTCAAAATGTTTTTGTGAAGGCTTAGCAAAGGAAGTAAATTCTATTTATTCGCTATTCATTTAAATATCTATAACATGGATGGACGTAAAAGAAATGAATTATTTAAAAAGCGATTATGTTTAGAGAACGGCAATTCATTGACAGTAAAAAATAAAAGACGTGTTGAGCATCCATATGCAAAGTAAGTGAAGGTAAAAAAGATATTTTTGTTGAAACTTAAGTAATTGAATTGTGTATTTTTTCTAGGCCTTCGCTTCCAAAAATTGGAATGGAAATTCATCGTGTTTAATGCCAACTAAAAAAAATTGATTGACGATACTACAAATATCAATGATCAATTATTCCTAAATGAAAATTTTACAGAAGTGGTTGATGTGTAGTTTGATACAAGTTTAGCAGTTGAAGCTGTGATAGGAGATAATGGTTCTTGTGAAGATGAAATCCCACTACCAACACCTACAAATCCCCCTAAGAAAATAAAAAAATGCAATATTGGAAATTTAGAGTTCTGTTTAACTTGGGAAGAATTTCAAGATCTGATAATTAAAACTGGAAATAGCTTAACTGAATTGGAATCTTATTTCGGTTCTGAAAGAGTGATTCGAGCTTTAAGTAATTTAAATGAAATTATATCTACCAAGCAATTAGGAGAATGGTTAGAGGGACAAGTAATTTTCAATGGACATATTATCAAAGTATATTGAATAGCCAAGAAACCATCAAATCTGTTTCAAAATACTTTGAAGTAGTATTCAGTAGAATATTGGGATTTACAGAAAGGGAACGCTGTTTTTGCTGTGCAGAAATTTAAGAAGATTTTCCATTCAATTAAGAATGTTTTTGATAAAACCAATTATTGCGAAAACAATGGGAAATGAAATTCAAGCCAAGAAACTTCCAACTGCGCAACATGAACAAATAACAAAGCATGAAGAATTGCTTTATTATGTAGCAGGATCAACCATTAATACCATAAAAAAATGGGTTCCCAAAAATGTGGATTATGTTGTTTTATTTGGATTCAAAGGAGATATATCTGAATCAAATTTCTCTGAAAAGATGGTGGCACTGATAGATTGGACATCACGTATGAACAGAGGACGGTTATTTTTTGTTAATGAACAGGCTTTTAGGTTATTTGAAATAATTGATTCCATTGCTGAAAATGTTTATGGTATCACCTGTAACCCCATGACAGAAAATATAAATAGGAAAACTTTAGTTAAAAACACCGTGATAAATAATGAAACCATAAAGATAATATGGAAAGATATTATGCATTCCTCTTCTGATTTTGTTCAGGCAGATAAAATAACTTTATTGCTCAATAAATTTGTAGAATCTTTTTTAACCCTAAGGGGAAAAGCACTTTCTATTTACCACAGAAATAAACACCAAGCATTGAAAAAAACTAATTTTGGCTAAAAAAGGGAGCTTGAGGAAAGAACTTAAAAAGGAAACCGAATTAAAAGTTTGACTTTAAATAAGGCATAACAAAAGTAAACAAGTTAGCAAGCCAAAATATACCTCTCCTCGGAAGAATTGTCCCTAGTGGTATTAATCTCTCGAGATGACCCTTAAAGAGATATATATATATTTACTAAAAACGTAATCCCGGTTCAATCCCACCCGGTATAAAATTTTAAATTTAATTTAAATAATTGAGACGAAACAACCGAGTTTAATTTATTCAGAATAATATAAATTAAGTAGTTACAACAGCGAGTTAGACCTACTAAAACAATACACAATTGAATTTAACCCTATTTACAGAACAAGTTTATTAGTTAAATATAATACGAAGCAAATTTTAATGAAATAAATATCTACAGAAGCTAATTCTATTTTGCTCACCCAGGAAATCAATGACTGCATTAGGAATCGAAGATATCCAAATTTCCACACCAAATGTATTAACAAGAAGCAAAAACCTTACCATCAACAATGCACAGAGAGCCACTTGACGAAACGACCGCTCTTACATCAATACACGTTAAATAAACGCTTTTGCATTATTACAACTTTTTTAAGGACGATAATAAAACCCGTAATTAAATAACAAAAACCCACAGGTTTTACCCTTTAACCCTCTTGTCTCTGCTGACTGCTCTAAAACAAGATTTGACCTTTAAAATTTTATACGTAATAAATGTAGACTTTAACAAGTTGGCAAGCCAAAATATACCTCTCCTCGGAAGAATTGTCCCTAGTGGTATCAATTTCTCGAGATAACCCTTAAAGATATATCTCCGCAATTTAGAGTTATTTGTTAAAAATGTTATCCCAGTTCTATTCCGCCCGGTATAAAATTTATTATAGTTAGAATAATTGAGACGAAACGACCGATTTTAATTTATTCGAAATATCATAAGTTAAGTAGTTACAACAGTGAGTTAGACGTACTATAACAATACACAATTGAATTACACCCTTTTTCACAGTACAAGTTTGTCAGTTAAATATAATACAAATCAAATTTTAATGAAAGAAATAGCTACAGAGGGTATTATAACGACCGTTCGCTTTTTGGTTTATAATTTTAACGGAATCGGGCCGATTTTAATTAAACTATAGTTTATCAAAATTTTGTTAAAAGAATATTCCCTAAGGCCGCGCGATAAATTTACGAGAATAATTTCCCGTCGCCGTTATATCGAAAATTTAGTTGATTCGGGATTGCCAGAACTTTAATGTTGTGGGCGAGTGATTAGAAAATAAAATGGCAACCAGAATTATGTAAAATTATAAATGTTTATTTTTATTCAGAACAGTCTATGTAACGTTCTAGATTTAACTTTCATCAATAACCCAACAATATATATCCCCCCTAAGTAATTGTTCAGAACTGGTACTCAAGTGTCTAAGACTAGATTTGTCTTAGTTAATCGTGATTGAAAAATAAACCAAAACACACTTACACTTACGTAAATATCATAAATTGTACTTAGTAATTTAACTAAATTCAAACTACCTTACTATAAACTCTTGTATTAATTAACAGCTGAGAGCTGTTCGCTACTAATACCTTCCAATCTACTTAATTAGCCTCACAGGTTGAGTTGATAATTTCAAGGGTATAATTAGGTTATTCCAATTAAAAAAAAACAATCAATTTTATCTTACAGCTGACTTGAGTTAATTCACAATTACTTTAACACTTTTCATACACTTAAGTCCATTCGCTCACGTTCCAAATGCGAAACACAATTTAACTCTTTCCTTGACCGAATACCGAACATACTAATTAAAACCGCAAAGTTACCTCATAACTTTTGACCGACACCAGGACCGCGTCCTGTGGTAGTTCGTCTGCCCACCACGAACTAAGAAAGACTCAACTTCCATTTTGACGGCAACGGCTTTATATACGTTTATTTGATGTTTTTTAGTCCCGTCAAGATTTGACTAAAGTTCAAAAAATTGAAGAGATTATATTTTTTACCCGGTTTGATTGATAGTTCTCCACACGGTGGCGCTATATTATTACTTTTATATAGTTTCCGCGGGAGTTTTGAATAATTATCCTTTTTCTAAGCGTTATTAAAAGGTAAAAAACCCGCTTTATCATAATGGCTCGGCGGTAAACTATCTGCATTGTAACGATGTGACCAGAGTTCAATTCCTGAACACGATCAAAAAAGTAAAATACTCGGATATTTAATTAAATATAATATTAATATAATTTATAAATTAAATATAATATTAATATAATTTATAAATTAAATATAATATTAATATAATTTATAAATATTTAATTTAATATAAGATTAATATAATTTATAAATATTTAATTAAATATAAGATTAATATAATTTATTAATATTTAATTAAATATAAGATTAATATAATTTATAAATATTTAATTAAATATAAGATTAATATAATTTATAAATATTTAATTAAATATAAGATTAATATAATTTATAAATATTTCATTAAATATAAGATTAATATAATTTATAAATATTTCATTAAATATAATATTAATATAATTTATAAATATTTAAAATGATGTAGAATAATTTATAGTACCTAACGTTATAACTTTGTAAATGACATTCGCCAAAGCTGTTTTTTAGAAAAACACCGTAACTTACCAAGCGTTGGTGGCTCAGTGGTTAAAGTAAATCTCTTGCACAAGGCAGATTCGGGTTCGATTCCCGGCCGGCGCTAATAAATCGCAAGTTGATACTAAGGCGAATACCGTGTACAATTGGTGGAAACCCTGCCATTGGACGTTGAGAGGTAGCATTACACTCAGCACTCGGTCCGTCCCAAAGTCATTAAGAAGAGGTTGGAGATAAAACACAAACACAACACCCCCAACCGACATAACACGAACTCAACATACACAACCATCAAAACACAAACACAACAAACTCAACACTCACAACCGTCATAACACGAATTCAACATCCACAAGCTACGCATAAACATTACAAAAACGTAAGACACCAAACCATCACGACGGTGAGCGAAAAAACACCATCCAAACCAAACCGCAAATTAATCCGTTAACGCTCACCGTCACACGGTGGTTTTGCCAACCCTTCGAGAAACTGCGAACGCAATGATTAACCTTTGCACGGAAAATGCGAACGCGTTCGCAGGGCAGACACACAGACAGACAGACAGATTGTATAACCCCTCCTAGGGGACTTTGTCCCCTAGGAGAGGTAAAAACCATTAATATACTCTTCCGCTAAGCTGAGTTTATAATTTTCAAAGAAATAAAACATGTATCGGTGGTTCTGTGGTAGAACATTCGCCTGTCATGTAGAAGGGCTCGGGTTCAAAACCTGGGCGTCGCATTCTTTTTAATCAACAGAGAAGACACTACATTAGAATTTCTTTGATGCAATAATTTAAATGGAACACGAAATTTCGTTCTATTTTAATAAAAACCGAAATTTAATACTCGGTTAATTTGTAATAAACGCTGCCGCTTAAGCTGAGCTTATAATTTTCTTTGAACTGTAACATGTATCGGTGGTTCTGTGGTATAACACTCGCCTGTCATGCAGGAGGGCTCGGGTTCGAATCGTAAAAAATTTAGACTTTACAAACCATTAATATACTAAAATCGGGGGTAAATAGCAACGGCCAAAAAATACACCAAACTATAAAACCGTAAAAGGTTTTTATCACTACCTGAAATGTCGAAAATACCGTTTTTTGCTATTTTTAAAATCCGACTGGAAATGAATTCTAAAAAAAAACCTCAAATGTTACTTATATTTACCACACGGGTTTTATAGGTACGTTCAAAAAAACCTTTATTTTTTACAGTGTAGATTTTTCGTGAATATTCTTCTATTTTATTTACATGTTCTTTAAGTTAGGTAGTAAATTTGCACTTTTAATAATCTTTAAGTCTCGCTTTGACAAATATAACTTAAGCATGAGCACCTTTAGTAACAACTTTAGCTCAGCTATGTGTCTGAAGCTTACCATACTATCGAGCTTCTTAAACCTATCAATTAACGGTTTTATCATTTATAAACACACAAAAATCACAAATTAAATCTTCAAGTTTACAAAATAATATCTAGAAGCCGAAACAACAGAAACCGACGAAATAAGCTTTAAAAATCGTTAACTAATAGACTTAAGATTAACCACTCAGCTTAGCTCAGGTTAGTCAACTTTATTTACCGAAAATATTATAGCTAAAAGCAAGAAAGATCCTTAGTAAAATTATTTATATCACCAACATTTTCTTGTACAACTTTTAAAAACATATTTTCCAAATTGTTTTAAGTATATATACGAAATATCAAGTACTTCGACTTTCTATTCGAATACTATTACTTACGAAGGGGAATACTGGGTCAAAATTTAAACTCACTGCAGCCTGCTCCAAAGGGCCCCCGAATTATTATTTTAATCATATGCTCTAATAAAATAGGTGATGGCCAATTTGGTTTGAGGGACTTAAATGGGAAGAATTAATTTCGAATGGTTCTATTATAATTTTGATTTAATGAAAGGTTGCTATTGTTTAAATTTTCCTAAATTTTAGTTTATCCTTTATAAAAACGTTTTTGTAATTAATTTTTTACTTCATAATACGCGCTAATCAGGAATTATTACTGTTGCTAAGCCACCACAAAAAAACCGGGAGAGAAAATTGTGCAGTTGTAAACAATATGCACTCGTACAAGTTCCACTTGTTCGTTTTCGAGGAGTGGTTAAACCTATTATAAAATTCAAAAGTCAAAATTTTGCCAGAGATTCCAACAGTAGACCGGTTTCGCCCTTTTGGGGCTCATCAGTACTGTGTAGGAACTCTGGCTTTACTCTGAAATCTGCAGTTATCAGTAAAACTAATAAACATTAGTACATAGGGCACTCTAAATGTCTATTATTATAAAATTGTTTAATCGGTGGGTAAAATTGAACCACCCTAAAAACATTATTCCTGTGAAAATGCCCATATTCTTTAAAACTATTCGCAGTTTATCATTATTATTTGTTGAAATATGTGCCTGAAACGAAGATTTTGATGCTTAAAACTATCAACATTTTATAAAAATTAAGTTAAAAATAAACGAGATTATTTCATTTAGAATTAATTGATTTCAAACGTTACTGTTTTTATTTTTATTAAATAGATGGAAATTCCAATTCCATAAAAACGTTGAAATTTATTAATAAATTTATTCATTTTACTTAGGTATTATTTTGTCGTTTAACATTTTACACTCACAATTTAATACGATCATTATAATAAAATCGTTTCAATTGTATTTTTTTGTTGTTTTACTTTTATTATATACGAAACAATATTTTCAATTTTTTTGGACCAAATATTTTCATTTAAAGTACATATTTGAATGCCTGTTTATTTCCGATGTTTTAACGTTTTTAGGAACTACTCTTGAGAATTGAAGAATTCAAATTTAAAATTTTTAATAACATCAATAATTAAGTAAATTATTTGTGGTCATTTTCCACAAAATATTGAAAAAAGATTCAGTAAAGAAAACCACCAATCCGTTACTAGAAACATTTGGCGGTTTTGAGTACAAAAGTAACTTTGGATAATAGACCTCCACTGTGACATCAAAAGCTTCTAACACACTAGACGTCAACCCAACAAGACTCGAAAATCTCCTAAATAAATAAGTAAATACTATTTCCAAATTACTGAAATGAGCCAATTTAAAGTATGCTTTAAGGGGTCAAAAACGTATCCGTTGTATTACGTATACCTGATTTCAAAATGTCGCGGGTGTGTTGGAAAGCCGAATGAGGGGGGAGTGGTGGAGAATAGTATGCTATACTATACTACTCTCCACCAATCCCCCCTTATGCGGCTTTCCGTTGCTACGCAACTCGTTTTGAAATTTTTAATGTTTAGGCTTAGTTTATCTTATCGGTGTAATAGTTGTAAACCAGCCTTCCCGCTGACGAGTCCCAAATAGGACGAAACCGGTCTACCATTGGAAATTCTAGCTATTTAATTTAATTTAATTTAATTTAATTTAATTTAGTTTTTCACTCGAAGATCTATTTGGTCCAAGTTTCGCGTCTTTTTGTTTGCTCGAAGACCTATCGGTACGAGCTATTTGTAAGTTTTTAATTTTCTTCAAATTTGTTTAGGGTTTAGCTTTTTTATCCCCTTTTCATATTGGACTAATCTACTTATTTCTTAATTTTATCGTCCTTTACAATGCAGTCCATAGGTGGTTCCTTTTAACATAACATTTCAAGCCTTAATTTAATTGTGAAATTTTAAACGAAATTTTAATTTATATGATAAAATGCATTCCTACTATTTACATTTTCCGATCACGTTTTCGGGAAAACATTCTTCTATTCCAAGAAGTTATTTAAGAAGTAATTGTTAAGGCGTTATTCCATTTTTAGTGGTGACTTTGTTGGTCAAATGATTTGGTACGTTTTTGTGTTCCGTACAAACGTAAAATTATTTTATCACCAACATCATGTAGCTTTTTAACATCGGCCTCTAACGCTTCCGTAAATAACTCGTCATTGTTTTTGAAGAACTAAGGTTCTGGATTTCCCTTTCTTATAGGCTTTAATGTTAATAGTTGGTCAAGTTTTTCTTTCAAACTATAGGTGTTTGTTATTTTATCACTTTTCGAAACCATTCCAGTATGAATCGTAAAAACGTTATTAAAACTACAGTGATGTAACAGTAGGGCCATTATGTTAGTATCGTCAGCCACAGCAAAACACAAAATGATATCGGCTAATATTCAAGGCAGTGGAGACAATTTATCTCATCGTCACTTGTCGGCTTTACCACCTTAAAACCATAATCTACCAGATGCTTTAAAAGTGCCTTTATTAAAAGTTTCTTATTTTCTTTAGTTTCCTAATACGTTGTTGAAAATAAAGGGCGAAATTATTTTTTGAATAAGTAAATTATCTCTGAAGGGGTTTGAATACGCGTGTCCAAAACATGCAAGTCTATTTTTAACCTTATTATTATTATTAGTGAAAGGGGTGAAGGGCTAAGGACCCATTCGCGCACTTCAACCAGAGGTCCATTGTGCAACCCCGACCCTTAAGACTTAAAAAGCCCGATATCCGACACAAAACGGAGAATCCTTTTGGCCGGTATATTATAGAAATCAGAAGTTTCCAGCTGATGCATACCAAGATGCTCGAACCTTTAGGCCGCGTAGTAATCACACCTGCAAAGCACATGAGAGGCGGTTTCCTCCTCAACCTGACAAGCCCTACAGATTGGATCATCGCTAATTCCAATCAGGTAAAGATGTCTGTTAAGGAGACAGTGACCTGTAAGTAGGCCAACGACCAACCTGATATTAGATTTGGAGAGCGAGAGCAGCTCCTTAGCTCTCTGCCTAGAGGGGCCAGAGATAAACTCTTTAGCCTGCCTTTGGCCATCCATCTCAAGCCAAAGCTTGAGTTGACGGTCCGTCATGGAGTTAGAGATAAGGCCGCGAACTATGCCAGAGGGGATAGGAACGGCAGGTTCGTGACCAAAGAACCCAGCCTCTGCCCCCTTCTTGGCCAGGACATCAGCCCTCTCATTACCATAGTACCCCCGATGGCCAGGAACCCAATAGAGTTGAACTTTATTGTTGGTACCTAGCTCCGAGACGAGATTCAAACAGCTGAACACCAGTTTTGAAGAAACCTGAAACTGGTTGAGAGCCTTGAGGGCTGCCTGACTATCCGAATAAACTTGGATAACCTTGCTATGAAGCTTCTTTTTGAGACAAAAGTCAACACAGAAGCAGATAGCGGCAATTTCCGCCTGAAAAACGCTAGCATAAACACCAAGGCTTTCAAAGAAGCCGGGATTGCTAGTAAGACAATACATACCCGAACCAGATCCAGAGCGGGTCTTAGACCCATCGGTAAACCAGACGATTTCTCCTCTGGCTCCGAGGGTACTATGGTTGGCCCACTCCGTACGGCTTGGATAATAAGTATTGAAAGACTTACTAAAATGCAGCTTCGTAGCCATCATATCAGAACCCATTAGGTAGACAGGTAACTGACATCAAATGTCCCGATAAATCTTGGTGTGGCTATTAACCCAAATATTCGCATTCCACCAACCATTCTGGTTGAGCCTATAGGCTCCCATGGCAGCAGCTTCTTCTATAAAAAGATGAAGAGGAAGAATGTTCAGGAGAATTTCTAAAGCAGTTGGGGCTGTTCTCATAGCTCCTGTGATGCTGACACAAGCCAGCCTTTGAAGGGTGCGCAGATCACTCTGCACAGTCTTAATTTGGACTCTAGGCCACCAGACCACTGCAGCATAAGAGAGCAATGGTCTGATGATCATGGTGTACAGCCAGAAGACCTCTTTAGGGCTAAGACCCCATGACCTGCTGACTGCACTCCTGGTTCTCCAAAGTAACATCTTAGCCTTCTTAACTATACAGTCAAGGTGAGGCTTCCACGTTAGTTTGTTGTCAAGAATAACACCGAGGTACTTCACCTCCGTGCTTTCGTTCAAAATAGTCCCAAATAAGGAGATATTATTAAAAGAGTTTTGCAGCCTTTTACGAGTAAAAGGAACAAGAACCGTTTTATTAGGATTAACCGTAAGATCAACTTCCCTGCACCAGTTTTCTACCACCCATCCCTGTTTAGCCTCACCAAAAGCTCATCCACAACCAGGCACCACAGCAGAGGTGATAAAACACCACCCTGCGGGCAACCACCGCTGATGGCGATCATAAGGGATTCACCAAGCAGAGAGGATACCACCACACGATTCGTCAGCATAGCTTTGATCCAGAGACACAGAGTGTCATTAATGCCAAAGCGCTTTGCAGCCTTCATGATGACTGCACTGTACACCTTATCGAAAGCGCCCTCTATATCAAGAAAACCTGCTAATGCTACTTCCTTATAATTGATAGCCCTTTCAATGCAATTAGTTATGCCATGAAGGGCAGTCTCAGTAGATTTATCTTTTTGGTAGGCATACTGAGCCGTCGAGAGAGGAGAATGAGAAATAACCTCCCCCCTAATATAGTTGTCTACCAATTTCTCCAAAATCTTTAGAAAAAAAGAAGTCAAACTGATTGGCCTGAAGGCCTTAGCCTCGAGATAATTAGCTTTGGTATAAAAATCACCCTAGAAAGTTTCCAGGTGCTAGGAATATACCCAAGGGCAATACAAGACCTATAGATTCTACTCAACATCGGGCAGATAATATCAATGCTCTCTTGCAGCAGAATGGGAATTATCCCATCCGGCCACGGAGACTTATAGGGCTTAAAAGACTATTACCCAGATAAGTCTGGAGTGCGTGACAATTTTGTTTGCCACCGCCCAATCCTCCCTTTTGGTACGTGCAATCCTAAAGGGAAGAGGGTCAGAATCAGTATTGTTCGTAATTCTGGAGTCAGGAAAGTGTACATCTAACATATGAGTTAGAGTCTCCTTACCATCTTTTAACTTAATAGTGTCAAGATGTTTAGTCTTATCGTTGGCCATAATTTTCATTAACTTTGCCGTGCTGGGAATATCAGAGATATTTTCACAGAAATTCCTCCACGAGTCGCTCTTGGCCTTGCGGATGGCCTTATGGTACGCAGTGAGGGTGTGCTTGTAGGCAACCCAATCACCCGACCTTTTACCTTTGTTAAAAAGCCTCCTAGTTTCTTTGCGAAGTCTGCCAATCGCATGGTTCCACCAAGGAACTAACCTTGGTTGGTTGGCAGACTTCACCGGACAGTTGCGGTGGTAGGAGTCAATAATGGCATGTTGCATGCGATCAACAGCCAAATCAAAATCCAGCACCGATGACAGCCTAGGCTTATCATCCTTCAGATGAAGATTTAGATCATCCCTAAAACCAGGCCAATTGGTTCGCCTGGGATTGCGAAGTTAGGTATAAACCAGAACCACATTCATCCTGACTTTATAGCAGATGTGTCTCTGATCCGACAGTGATGGTTCACTGGACACATGCCAGTCATTAATTAGAGCTGCGACATTTTCTGTGCACAGCGTGAGATCAATGACCTCACTTCTATTACGAGTAACAAAAGTTGGTTCATTGTTCTTATTAAGAATATGAAGTTTTGTACTAACCACATATTCCATTAGTTCATCACCACGATCGTTGCAGTCACTGCTGCCCCAGATAACATGGTGAGCGTTCGCATCACAACCTATAATGAGTTTATTTCCCGACATCTAACAGTGGTTTACCAGATTGGTTACCTCCTGTGATGGCGGGGGCAGAGCATTATCATAAGGAAAAAAAACAGAAGCCAGCGTCAGTTCATCATTCCCACCAGCGATAGGGGAAATGATTTTAACCACGGCAGTGTCCCTAGAGAGATAGATTGAAAGCGGAAGGGCATGAATTTCCTTACGTACCAATACACAAGCTTTAGGTGAGACGGAATTATAGTCATAATAGACATTACCTGCACTATTAAGACCAAGGATTTTACCCTTGGCAATCCAAGGTTCCTGAATAAGAGCAACATCAATTTGCTCCTTAGCAAGCCTACGACAAAGTACAGCGGAGGCTGCCTTGCAGTGATGAAGATTTATCCGCAACACCTTAATGCTCATGGCGACAGGCCTAGATTGGAGGTTGATCGGTGTCACCTCCCCCCCCAGTGGGGGGTGTGGAGACCACACCACTCCCGCTGGCTGGGTTAGCACCACCAGTCTCCGCCACCATTGCTCCATATGGCTGAGCCACCATGTCTTGGACCCCTTCACCGTCCGAGACACTGAGGTTTTTGATGTCCTCTGTCAGCGTATCCCCTTCCGAATAATCGCTGAGCAGAGGCTCTAGGTCCTCTAGTCCTGAAATGACCGAGTCTTTAGACTGGCATTCATTAATAGGTGTAGGATTAACCACACCATCTACAGCACTTACGACTGGGGTTTGATTTGGGTGACTGAGTATCTTAAAGATACCCCTGTCCAAACCTGTCTGTGCAGCAAATCCTGCCGCTTTGATAGCGTCGACCGACTCACCATTCATCAGAAAAATTCAACGGATGGCAGCCGGTTCCTCGGACTTGCCCAGAACCTTCAAACTGCTGGTGTTCAGCGCACCGTTGAAAGTTTGTAGACGCCTTAGAAGAACTTTAGGGTCCTTCGTCCAGACGTCCCTCGTACGGAGAGCGACCTTAAAAGGTCACTGGCCTTTGTTACCAAAAGCCTTGTTCCCTGGAGAACCTGTTCGTTACGGTCGAACTCCTGACTTAACCATTTACCTGTGAAGTCATCCTTGCACAGGTAAACCAGGGCACCTCCTTTCAGCTGGAATTGCAGGAATTGAGGAAGAGGGTTACCCGAGGGTATCCCGTCTATCTTCTCCAGAACTCCAAGCTGGATGGCGCCCATTTCTGCCTCAGTTAAGCCGTTCGAGGGAAAGGCTACTTTTATGATGGCCATCCGCGTCGAACCCACAGCTTCGCTGAAGGTCAGTGGTTTAGATAAAGGACTTTCGGAATTCACGGATTTTACCGTTGTCGCTGCTGTAAGAAACAGTGGCTTGTCAAAAGTGACGAGATAATGATCTGGAAAAAGTTTTTCACAACTGATTTTAGCCTACATGAGAGCCGCATAAATTGCACTTAAATTTCCTGGATCTAAATGTAGGCGCAATCAACTGATATGGGAAGAAATCTGTACCCCCTATGATTTATTTATTTTTACCAATATTTTCCCCTAGTTGCTAGTCATAAGACGAATCTGTTATATATTTAACAGAAGTAGGGTTTAATCAATTCCAAGATAATAGTAAAAACTATGCAAGGGGAATTCAAACAAATTTTTAAACTATATTACCAAGGGCACTTCATATATTTCTTGTTTTTATAATACATTTTGGTTATTTATGTTGTTTAGCCCAGAAAAGATAAATGAAAAAAAGGGATTGTCTCCACAAAAAGATGAAAATTGGCAAATAGGTAGATTTTTACATACGAAATAACATACTAAAAGTCCCCTACTCTGGAGCGTGAGCTTCTGCCGTCATCTTAGGAAATGGTGGACCAAATACACAAAATAACCTGTATCTTCGGTTCATTTAAAAGTAGAGTTTTGAAAGCAGTGTTTAACGATTTCGCAGGAAAAACTATTGGGGTTCCATGTGCCTCTTGTAACGAAGCGATCGTTTTGAACAACAGTTAGAAGTGATTCAACGTCTACGAATTTTGAAAGCAAACCGTACGTGCAGTTCGTGTTTGACAACGCTCACTTAAATATTAGAAGATTCGATGGACTAGAAACGTTCCATAGCATGGGTGGCATCAAATGTTTAAAGCCATCGAATGCGGTACCAAGTTCTTCGGCAGCAAGGCGTGATTCCACGCCCACTTTTACTTTGTCACTAACAGGCACGACGAAGATAATCGCTAAATATGTATTTATTGTAGAGTTGCAAACCTTTTCAATGTACGAAAAATAGATGTAGTTTTTTGGGTGCACGATTTTCCGTTGTATTGATCATTTGACCGCACGACAAATAGTTGTATGTGAGTAGGAGAAGCTACCATCATCAAGGGTTTTCAATGTAGAGGTAGAAAGGGGGTCGGCAACGGAAATCCCCGCTTCCTTCCCCCCTCCCTAAACTAGGTCACAGGTGGCGCGGGGGGGTCGGCATTTTCCTCGGGGTAAGTCACCGAAGGTCATTGACCTCTGCAGAGTGGTGCGCGCTGATTGGCTGGCGCGGGGAGCACGTGGTTACCTGCACGCTGATTGGCTGGCGCGTAACTACGCGGCGCGGGAAACACGTGGTTACTACGCGCGTGTACTGCGCGCTAATTGGCTGGCGCGAAATTATTCAAAATGGCGCCGATTGGTTGGTATTTTGGCGCGAAAAGGGGTCAGTACTCCTTTAAAGGAATTCCCTGGCTCGCTATACTCGGGCATTGTTAAAGTGGTGACAGGTTTGATTGATTACGAGCAGGTGTTTATCGAGGAATGCGCCGTTGCTAGGTTACCCCGCTCGCTGTTAGAGACTCGGGGAATGTGTGACCTTGTAGCTATATAATAAAAACATTTTTGGCGGGAATTTAGACAAAGGGTTAACATAAGTTTGTAACTCTCTTTTAACGGTTATTATATGAACTCTTAGTAATTTGGAAAATTCACGTGATTTGGCCGCCATCTTTAATGTCGCATATTCAAACGGGTAGGGTGGCCATCTTTATTTTTTTAGGAAATTTACCATATTTACGTCAATTTTTTAACGCTTTTTAAACAAGTTGTTCCTAACGGATTTTTATATCGTTACGTACCTAGATGGCTCGAACTTGATTATTATGACATATACATCATATATTACCGTCACTTAACCTTTAATAACGACGCGAGGGAAAGCTTTCTAATTTATATTCAATACATTACCACTATACGAAATATTTACATAAATTAAACAAGGTCGGTTCGCGCTCATGAAATTTAAATAAACGTTAATAATGCAGTAAAAAGCTAAGCCTAACAAATACTTTGTCGTCAAAACTACTGTTACACTTTTTGTTATAATCTCCCGCGTATTGACTTAATAATAATGGTATTTTATAGCGTCATATGAAATAACGGGCGGAAATAACTTACTTACGAGTTTAAGGTGAATCCTACGAAGCAAGAATTACATTTGTATAATAACCAACAAAACATTTACTAATAAAAAAATTATAAACTGAAAATGTTTTTGAAATATATTAGATCATTTAAACAATGACCAATCAAATCCCTTACGTCAAATGGACAATGTAATAGTATTATGTAAATTTATAACGCTACCAAGTAAAAACGGTTTTAAATGTGCGGTAGATGGCCAAGTCAAACAGCGATTTATAGTCCTCCTGTATTAATCCATATTATAAATATAACTCTTAAAATATAACTTAACATTTTTAAATACAAAAGTAAATTAATTAAAAAACGCAGCCGATACATTTAAGCGATCATACAAAATAGTAAGAAATCAATTTCATTACACGAAACATTTGTTTGATTTATAATACATTTTTAACGGTCTGCTACGTTTTACATTCTGTGATGTTAATATGTTTGGGTTTTAGTTCTTTAACAATTAAACTACTTTACATCTAAAAAACCAATGTGTTGCTTATTTGAATAAAATTGATAATAAAACTTTTTTACAAAACTCAAAAATGAATAATACAATGTTATAAAATAATTTTCAACTCTGAACCTGAAATTAAATATGTTTGTCAAATTGTTATCACTTTTTTTTAAATTATCTTACATCCTTCTAAGTTTAAAATAAAAAACTCTGATTTAATTTTAAGACTTTATTTTACAACATTTGTTGTTGACACAAAGGAACTATCGTTAATAACATTTAACACGCTATCAATAAAAACCACTAACTCGTCTATCGCCTTTAAGAATCCAGTTGTTGCGGCTCGTTCCAAAAGAATTTCGTGAGAATTATGCTCTTTTTGAAAATATCTCATTCTTTGTGCATTCAAATCCATTTTAAGTTGACGATTAATTTTTTCAATTCTTTATTTATATGTTTAATCAGTTCATAGTCCTTGTTTTCTTTATAAGTCATTATTCCACAACAAAAACAAAGCGAAACTAGTTTGTATAAAACGCGATGTGGTTAGTTCAGTACAGGTCGAACACAAAGGAATCTGATTACCGCTAACTATCTCTCTACGCCGTTAGAGCTCCTCTGATTACCGCGAACTATATCTCTCTCCGCGTTTATCTCCATTGTTGATTTATTTAGAACAGGTGTTGAGCGGAGAATCCCCCGTTGCTATGGTGACCTCGGCGCGACGTTTATTTGAGTATGAACAAACTTAGCAAATATCTTTAGATTGTTTCAATGTTCAATTCGTTAACCTCGCATGGTTTAAAAGTTCTCCACTTAAATATACGAAGTTTGAGAAAAAAACTTTGACCAATTTTGGGTTTATTTAGAATCAATTAACATATCAAATTATGGAAAATAATGAGTTCAAAACAAATGGTTATAATTACTGTTTTACAAAAATGTGTTAAAACCGAAACGGTGGCATAGTTATTTCCGTAATAAATGATTTAAGTTTAGTTGAGAGTGTATTTACGATAGCCGAAGCAACTATCAAAAGTATCGACGTCAAATTACCTAATAATAAAATTTACAGGATTATAGGATGTTACCGAGTAACAGTGCTCTAGAATTTATTAGTGATATGAATTCCAAATTGCCTTATTATACGAATATTGAAAATGTAATTTGGGCTGGAGATATAGATATAGATCTTTTATTGCCACGCAAGAAAATAGTTACTGAGTACCTAAACGTACTACACGAAAACGGCTTTTTTCCATGTATAAATAACCCTACTCGAGTAACTTCCACTACTAAAACGAGTATTGACCACTTTTCATTAAGCAAAACGTAAAAAATGAAGAGTTATCCACTACTCATATAGTTAATATTTATATTAGTGTCCCTAACATACGCGAAACAAATAAACTGAATAATTCAAAAGAAGTTATCGAAATTGATTATGAAATTTTAACCAAAAATATCGGAAAAGAAACGTGGAACTCAGTTTTTGAAGAAAACGACCCCAATGAAGCCTCGAAACTATTTGTTGATGTATTAAAAAACCTATTGATCTAACGTCATATTTCTTTCACTCATAAAAATAAATAAAACCTTGGATAACAAATTCAATAATTGTATCGATAAGGAAAAGAGATGCATTAGCTAAGCGTATTAAAAAAGAACCATTTAACGTTGCATTAAAAAATTATTATATAATTGCCCTTCTTAGTAACATTTCTAAAATATTTGAAAAAGTTATAAAAAATCAGTTAATTAACTTCCTGGAGAGCTCAAAATATTTATCGAAAAATCAATACGGTTTTAGAAAAGGTCTATTTTTGAGCTAACAGAAATGCTATATAAAACTATTGATCAAAATGTAAAATCTATTGGCGTGTTTTTTGGACTTAAAAAAGACATTCGATACTGTCTCCCACCCTATATTAATACAGAAATTAGAAAAATCTGGTATACGTGGAATTGTATTAGATTGGTTTAGAAGTTATTTACTCGAGAGATATACAATAGTTAAAATAAATAATACCATAAGTAACTCACTATTAATTAAATTTGGTATACCTCAAGGTACAATGATTGGCCCGATATTGTTTTTAATATACATAAATAATTTATGTAACATCGAAATTGATGACAAACTCGCATCGTTTGCGGATGATACTGCGGACACAAAGGGCTCTAAATATAGTTTATATGAAACTTAAGGAAAATTTATTAACATTCAACATAAATAAAACTAATTACATTTGTTTCTCCTCGAGAACGACTATAGATTTGTTACATGAATTTAAAATTCACGAAAATAATAATTGTAGAGAAAATGTTTAAAGTTTGAAAGAGTAAATAAACTAAAATATCTGGGGGTAATAATAGACAGTAATCTAAAGTGGAATGTACATGTGACCTATATCACTAATAAAATTCGACTATGTATAAATTCCGTGAAATTAAAAACTTTCTAGAAATACCGTGGTTAAAAACAGTATATTACGCCCTAATTCAATCAATTATATCATACGGAATAATCGGCTGGGGTGGTACTTATGATACTACAATCGTACCTTTAGAAATATTACAAAGAAAAATTCTACGCATATGTACGAAATTATTATTACCCAAATCAATTACTATATGATGAATTTAAAGTTTTTCTGCTAAAGAAATTTTATTATACCCTTTCAAACACAAACAACTTATCGACTTGACTAAAACTTACGACAACAGATATGTAGAAGTAGGAAATTTATTTACGCCAAGATCCTATAAAACGATCTGTCAAAAACATGCTCGCTATCTAGGCCCTAAAATATATAAGGCAAAAAGTTTTGATAAAGTGTAACAAAAGATGATAAATTTGTATATATTAAACTTATTATTTACCATGGTGAATATTAGTAGAAATTATGTTTAATTCAGAGAAAACGGCATGGTATTAGAAGATAAAACTTATTTTATACAAGACGTTTTGAGCCGAGGCTCTTCTTCAGTCGTTCGTTAGTTTTAATTTAAAACTAACGAACGACTGAAGAAGAGCCTCGGCTCAAAACGTCTTGTATAAAATAAGTTTTATCTTCTAATACCATGCCGTTTTCTCTGAATTAAACATAATTTCTAATGATAAATTTGACTATTGAATAAACCGGCTGTATTCAATTGATTGCTATTTCAACATTTTCATGGTTACCTTCTCTGGTTTTATTTAAGAAAATAAGATGTTAAATGGTTGCAGATTGTTAAAATGTTAAGGTGTTGGTTGCACGAAAAATCTTTAGCGATAAAAACGAATGAATGCCCTGGACGATCTCTTTAAAAAAATGTCATTGTCGAAACAAATTTCAAGTCTAAGTGTACTAGTAAGTGTCACACTTATTTGTTACTTCAGGTCATACGTTTTAAGCATCGCGTATTACACCGATAAGTGTCACACCTATTTGTTATTTCAGGTCATACGTTGTAAGCATCGCGTATTACTCCGATAAGGTGTAAAGTTAATCTAACAATGCCTCACGTACATAAATCGGTTACGTATACATTAAACTATTATAACGGAAATGTAATGTTTTACCCTTTGGGGATTTTCATGTACACTGTTTGAAAATGTATTAATAAACATTTATTAGTTTTTGGATAAATCTTGGGGTTTTTTCATGTCATTACATTTATTAGTTTGAATAAATCTTGGTAATATTTTAAACAATTTTATATCCCTATTACAAATTGCTTATCAAATAATTGTTATTAATTTTTTTTATTTTCATGTAATAACATTTTCTTGCCATTACACATCACATGGGATAATATTTTTTCACAGAAATCAACCCCTAAAAATGTGTTATTAATGATTGTAGAAGTGATATCGGAATAACTTAAATTATTAGCTGCATTTAGGAAATTAATTTCCACTCGTTCATCCCTCGTTAACATTAAACAATCGTGTTGGATTTGGGATGGATGATCAATTTCGCAACCGTTACACGTTTTTCGTATATAACCCTCAATTTGACTAATTGCGGCAAGTTTTATTTCACCGTAAACACGTTTAACCTCATTGAGGCACGCTATAACCTCATCTTACTTGTTGACAAACGCTTTCCATGTATAAACGGAGATGGCGAACCCAACCTTGGTGGGGGAAATCGTTCCGTAATTCACCCCCACCCCGCGTACCATTTCTCGGATGTTCAATATTCTTCGACCTTGATAAATACTTAAGTCAATTTTCCTTGTATTCGACCCTTCTAAAAACCACGAGGACGGTGGTGTGGATTCGCTTTTGAAAAATGTTGTAATTCGCTCTCGATCCATCCACACTTGTTTAAGTTCAAATTCCGATAGTGTAATACCAGAATCACCGTCAACCCGCCCGAGACGTATCGAGCAATCGGGGGTAACAGCGACCGCCTTTATCGGGGAGATTAGGAAAACTTTCATCCCTTCCCTGAAAACAAACACCAAGATATAAACACATTTAATTTATATTAGCTTAACCATACTCGCATTTTTAGTTGCACCACCGTTCGTGAAGTCGCAAATAGATTTTATAGTTCGCGTCTGGGGTTTTAATCATTTTCTTTGAAGGTTCTTTGTGACTTTTATACCCGGAATGTGTCGACCTTTGAGTCTTTCAGATCTAATGAAAGTCACATGTCGAAATGTTGGACTGACGTTTGATACGGGTCTTTCAGATTTACTCTTATGCTTAAAACGTATGACCTGAAGAAAACAAATAAGTGTGACACTTACTAGTACACTTAGACTTGAAATTTGTTTCGACAATGACATTTTTTTAAAGAGATCGTCCAGGGCATTCATTCGTTTTTATCGCTAAAGATTTTTCGTGCAACCAACACCTTAACATTTTAACAATCTGCAACCATTTAACATCTTATTTTCTTAAATAAAACCAGAGAAGGTAACCATGAAAATGTTGAAATAGCAATCAATTGAATACAGCCGGTTTATTCAATAGTCAAATTTATCATCTTTTGTTACACTTTATCAAAACTTTTTGCCTTATATATTTTAGGGCCTAGGTAGCGAGCATGTTTTTGACCGATCGTTTTATAGGATCTTGGCGTAAATAAATTTCCTACTTCTACATATCTGTTGTCGTAAGTTTTAGTCAAGTCGATAAGTTGTTTGTGTTTGAAAGGGTATAATAAAATTTCTTTAGCAGAAAAACTTTAAATTCATCATATAGTAATTGATTTGGGTAATAATAATTTCGTACATATGCGTAGAATTTTTCTTTGTAATATTTCTAAAGGTACGATTGTAGTATCATAAGTACCACCCCAGCCGATTATTCCGTATGATATAATTGATTGAATTAGGGCGTAATATACTGTTTTTAACCACGGTATTTCTAGAAAGTTTTTAATTTCACGGAATTTATACATAGTCGAATTTTATTAGTGATATAGGTCACATGTACATTCCACTTTAGATTACTGTCTATTATTACCCCCAGATATTTTAGTTTATTTACTCTTTCAAACTTTTAAACATTTTCTCTACAATTATTATTTTCGTGAATTTTAAATTCATGTAACAAATCTATAGTCGTTCTCGAGGAGAAACAAATGTAATTAGTTTTATTTATGTTGAATGTTAATAAATTTTCCTTAAGTTTCATATAAACTATATTTAGAGCCCTTTGTGTCCGCAGTATCATCCGCAAACGATGCGAGTTTCTCATCAATTTCGATGTTACATAAATTATTTATGTATATTAAAAACAATATCGGGCCAATCATTGTACCTTGAGGTATACCAAATTTAATTAATAGTGAGTTACTTATGGTATTATTTATTTTAACTATTGTATATCTCTCGAGTAAATAACTTCTAAACCAATCTAATACAATTCCACGTATACCAGATTTTTCTAATTTCTGTATTAATATAGGGTGGGAGACAGTATCGAATGTCTTTTTTAAGTCCAAAAAACACGCCAATAGATTTTACATTTTGATCAATAGTTTTATATAGCATTTCTGTTAGCTCAAAAATAGACCTTTTCTAAAACCGTATTGATTTTTCGATAAATATTTTGAGCTCTCCAGGAAGTTAATTAACTGATTTTTTATAACTTTTTCAAATATTTTAGAAATGTTACTAAGAAGGGCAATTATATAATAATTTTTTAATGCAACGTTAAATGGTTCTTTTTAATACGCTTAGCTAATGCATCTCTTTTCCTTATCGATACAATTATTGAATTTGTTATCCAAGGTTTTATTTATTTTTATGAGTGAAATAAATATGACGTTAGATCAATAGGTTTTTTAATACATCAACAAATAGTTTCGAGGCTTCATTGGGGTCGTTTTCTTCAAAAACTGAGTTCCACGTTTCTTTTCCGATATTTTTGGTTAAAATTTCATAATCAATTTCGATAACTTCTTTTGAATTATTCAGTTTATTTGTTTCGCGTATGTTAGGGACACTAATATAAATATTAACTATATGAGTAGTGGATAACTCTTCATTTTTTACGTTTTGCTTAATGAAAAGTGGTCAATACTCGTTTTAGTAGTGGAAGTTACTCGAGTAGGGTTATTTATACATGGAAAAAAGCCGTTTTCGTGTAGTACGTTTAGGTACTCAGTAACTATTTTCTTGCGTGGCAATAAAAGATCTATATCTATATCTCCAGCCCAAATTACATTTTCAATATTCGTATAATAAGGCAATTTTGAATTCATATCACTAATAAATTCTAGAGCACTGTTACTCGGTAACATCCTATAATCCTGTAAATTTTATTATTAGGTAATTTGACGTCGATACTTTTGATAGTTGCTTCGGCTATCGTAAATACACTCTCAACTAAACTTAAATCATTTATTACGGAAATAACTATGCCACCGTTTCGGTTTTAACACATTTTTGTAAAACAGTAATTATAACCATTTGTTTTGAACTCATTATTTTCCATAATTTGATATGTTAATTGATTCTAAATAAACCCAAAATTGGTCAAAGTTTTTTTCTCAAACTTCGTATATTTAAGTGGAGAACTTTTAAACCATGCGAGGTTAACGAATTGAACATTGAAACAATCTAAAGGTATTTGCTAAGTTTGTTGATACTCAAATAAACGTCGCGCCGAGGTCACCATAGCAACGGGGGATTCTCCGCTCAACACCTGTTCTAAATAAATCAACAATGGAGATAAACGCGGAGAGAGATATAGTTCGCGGTAATCAGAGGAGCTCTAACGGCGTAGAGAGATAGTTAGCGGTAATCAGATTCCTTTGTGTTCGACCTGTACTGAACTAACCACATCGCGTTTTATACAAACTAGTTTCGCTTTGTTTTTGTTGTGGAATAATGACTTATAAAGAAAACAAGGACTATGAACTGATTAAACATATAAATAAAGAATTGAAAAAAATTAATCGTCAACTTGAAATGGATTTGAATGCACAAAGAATGAGATATTTTCAAAAAGAGCATAATTCTCACGAAATTCTTTTGGAACGAGCCGCAACAACTGGATTCTTAAAGGCGATAGACGAGTTAGTGGTTTTTATTGATAGCGTGTTAAATGTTATTAACGATAGTTCCTTTGTGTCAACAACAAATGTTGTAAAATAAAGTCTTAAAATTAAATCAGAGTTTTTTATTTTAAACTTAGAAGGATGTAAGATAATTTAAAAAAAAGTGATAACAATTTGACAAACATATTTAATTTCAGGTTCAGAGTTGAAAATTATTTTATAACATTGTATTATTCATTTTTGAGTTTTGTAAAAAAGTTTTATTATCAATTTTATTCAAATAAGCAACACATTGGTTTTTTAGATGTAAAGTAGTTTAATTGTTAAAGAACTAAAACCCAAACATATTAACATCACAGAATGTAAAACGTAGCAGACCGTTAAAAATGTATTATAAATCAAACAAATGTTTCGTGTAATGAAATTGATTTCTTACTATTTTGTATGATCGCTTAAATGTATCGGCTGCGTTTTTTAATTAATTTACTTTTGTATTTAAAAATGTTAAGTTATATTTTAAGAGTTATATTTATAATATGGATTAATACAGGAGGACTATAAATCGCTGTTTGACTTGGCCATCTACCGCACATTTAAAACCGTTTTTACTTGGTAGCGTTATAAATTTACATAATACTATTACATTGTCCATTTGACGTAAGGGATTTGATTGGTCATTGTTTAAATGATCTAATATATTTCAAAAACATTTTCAGTTTATAATTTTTTTATTAGTAAATGTTTTGTTGGTTATTATACAAATGTAATTCTTGCTTCGTAGGATTCACCTTAAACTCGTAAGTAAGTTATTTCCGCCCGTTATTTCATATGACGCTATAAAATACCATTATTATTAAGTCAATACGCGGGAGATTATAACAAAAAGTGTAACAGTAGTTTTGACGACAAAGTATTTGTTAGGCTTAGCTTTTTACTGCATTATTAACGTTTATTTAAATTTCATGAGCGCGAACCGACCTTGTTTAATTTATGTAAATATTTCGTATAGTGGTAATGTATTGAATATAAATTAGAAAGCTTTCCCTCGCGTCGTTATTAAAGGTTAAGTGACGGTAATATATGATGTATATGTCATAATAATCAAGTTCGAGCCATCTAGGTACGTAACGATATAAAAATCCGTTAGGAACAACTTGTTTAAAAAGCGTTAAAAAATTGACGTAAATATGGTAAATTTCCTAAAAAAATAAAGATGGCCACCCTACCCGTTTGAATATGCGACATTAAAGATGGCGGCCAAATCACGTGAATTTTCCAAATTACTAAGAGTTCATATAATAACCGTTAAAAGAGAGTTACAAACTTATGTTAACCCTTTGTCTAAATTCCCGCCAAAAAATGTTTTTATTATATAGCTACAAGGTCACACATTCCCCGAGTCTCTAACAGCGAGCGGGGTAACCTAGCAACGGCGCATTCCTCGATAAACACCTGCTCGTAATCAATCAAACCTGTCACCACTTTAACAATGCCCGAGTATAGCGAGCCTGGGAATTCCTTTAAAGGAGTACTGACCCCTTTTCGCGCCAAAATACCAACCAATCGGCGCCATTTTGAATAATTTCGCGCCAGCCAATTAGCGCGCAGTACACGCGCGTAGTAACCACGTGTTTCCCGCGCCGCGTAGTTACGCGCCAGCCAATCAGCGTGCAGGTAACCACGTGCTCCCCGCGCCAGCCAATCAGCGCGCGCCACTCTGCAGAGGTCAATGACCTTCGGTGACTTACCCCGAGGAAAATGCCGACCCCCCCGCGCCACCTGTGACCTAGTTTAGGGAGGGGGGAAGGAAGCGGGGATTTCCGTTGCCGACCCCCTTTCTACGTCTACATTGAAAACCCTTGATGATGGTAGCTTCTCCTACTTATGTGTTAAATGGCTGTACGCATCTTTTCAATGTAAGAAACTTCAATGTACGTAAATTAGATGTATGCGATATTTGGTCGAACGACTTATGGGTGTCTGCTTAAAATTGGTGTACACGTGTTTCCGTTGTGCGAAAATTTCTTGTTCGTAAATTAGAAGTACGCGTCAATTGGTTGATTGATTTTTGGGGGTATACATTAAAGGGATGTACGCGTGTTTCCGGTGTAAGAAAATTAGGTGAACGTCGATAAGGGGTTCGCGAAATTTAGTCGAACGACTTCCGGATGTAATGAAACATGGTTGTACGCGTCTTCTCAATGTACAGTCTATTACAAAAGTCATCGACAAAGGGAGTTTTTGCATTTATCTGAAATTTTCTCGAAACGTGTAAACGATAGAAAAATGAAACCAGAAGCAATTTTTAATACTTTTTTATTTTTTTTCACGTGGAGTTGTCGTATTTTGCAAAGCGAAAATAGGTTTACGCCAATTCAAGGTGTGAACGCGACAAACCGGTGTATGGTTTTTCAAAGAATAAACGACATTTTTGGGAACGATAAGCATAAATTCATGTTTTTCTGTGATAATTAATTACAAAAAACTACATTTTTAATTCGGTTTATGCCAATTTGACGTTGCAATCGCGATTCCCGTGAAAAGCGCGACTTTAAAACCATTCGTTGCCACTTGGCCGAAATGTAAATACCCGCCTTTTGACCCTACTCTACCATATTTACCCAGTGACCACGCGGAGGGGTTTCTGTGAAAGCCTAGCCTATTTTATTCTTTACAAATTTAACTCGGGTGGGGGAGAAATATTCTGAATAATGAATTTGCAACCAAAATTGTTTTTTTAAGGACAGGCATGTTCATATAAATATAGCGTCTTGATTCGAAAATAAGTTTATTTGAAGGTTTGATTTCAGTTAAAAACGTAATAACGCGTTAATAATATGGCACAGTTTTACTATTCCCAACAAGGGAAACGAAAATTAGTTTTCGAGGGTTTCGGTTATATTCGCGAACGTGACTCGTCAGAAAAAACTTACTGGGAATGTGAGAATAAAGCTACCGGCAAGACAAGAGCGCACTCAGTCATCAACCCGCAGCCAG
Source organism: Leiobunum rupestre (assembly GCF_980474605.1). Taxonomy (NCBI): domain Eukaryota; kingdom Metazoa; phylum Arthropoda; class Arachnida; order Opiliones; family Sclerosomatidae; genus Leiobunum; species Leiobunum rupestre. The sequence goes on along the minus strand of NC_143384.1, from coordinate 55,707,063 downwards.
GAGTCAGAGTTGATGTTAAATCGGAACATACGTGCCATCTACCAGATGCGACGAGGAGAGAAGTGCTCAACGCCGTAAATCAAACCAAAGTTCTGGCAATGACTACGCAAGAATCTACCCTAGCTATAGTAAATAATGTCGGCAGCAACGTCAGCGCCACCGCCGCACCTCGAATACCACGAGTATCGAACTTAAAGAGAGTAACTCAGAAGTATCGCAAAGGAAACGCTCCCCCGCCGCCAGCTGACCTAACTCTACTCGAGATTTCCAATGAATTGAAAAGAACAAAAGAGTTCTTGTAACACGACACCGGACCTGGTGATGACCGAATTTTAGTCTTCACGACTAACGAAAACATCCAACTACTACAAAATTCCCCGAATTGGTTCGCCGACGGAACATTCAGAGTCATGCCAGGGCTGTTTTACCAACTCTACACAGTTCACTCCTCTGTAAGGGGGCGATGCATTCCGCGATACTTCCGAACAAGCGCCAAGAAACATATGTAAGACTAATTAATATAATCAAGGGGCTTCATAATTTCCAACCTGATAGCGTCTTGTGTGACTTTGAACTTGCCGCTATTTATGCCACCAACAGCGTTACGCGAATGACGCCGAATTTGCTTTACAAATTCAAATGCTTCCTGCGTTGTCATTCGTGCCGCCGAATCGGGTCCACGAATATTTCGATGCGCTAGTAGAGATTCTTTCACCAGAAGCCATCCTTGTTGCTTATTATTTAGAAGACAACTACGTTCGAGGGCGCGACAACAGACAAGGGCGAAGGCAAGCTACGTTCCTTATTGAAATGTGGAATAACTCCGAAAGAGTATCAAACAACCTACCTAGATCAAACAGCTCGGTAGAAGACTGGCATCGACGATTCAGTTCTTGCGTGTCCTGCGACCACCCAACTATATGGAACCTAATTAAGAACTTGGAAAATGAAGAAGGGTATTTCACAAGAAGAGTTGAACAACTACTGGCTGGTCAAGAACTTGCGCAAAAGAAAAAATATCAGGATATAGACGACCGTATTAAAAATATCGTGATGCAATTTGCTAATAGCGCGCCACTGAGAGAAAAAAGGTCTGTTAAACTTACAGGAAGTTCCTGGAATCTGTTGTTTCCATGAACCTCCTGTAAAATTTACGTGAATCCGCACAGGCGAAAAAAACTGGTTAGGTCTTGTTATCAACACAGGTTATAGTCCTGTAAAAATTACATGTGACTATTTGTGAATTCAACTAGTTTAGCCTATTGAAACTACAATCATAACCCCAGTAAGAAAAACTGTAGTTTCCTGTAAAAACCACGGACTAGCTGATGTAAAATATATTGTGAACTAAATGTGAATAGTACATTTTGCATGTAAAGTACACTGCCAGTTCCTTTTTAATTAACGGAAACATAAACGTAAAATCTAACATTTACTAATAAAAGAACTTGTTAATTTTACAGGAACCAAAATGTATTTTTTTAAATAACTTGTAAAAAATACATTAAGGCGACACGTTGAATTTATACAAAAACACGAGAACAACCAATGGTCTAGAGAGTGAGGGGTTTTTCCCCCCAAGTTGAATTTATGGGTTCTAAAGTATTGAATTCTTACAAAACTCCAGTGGAAACAACTCCAAGATCGTTTATAAAGTTTACATAAATATTCACGTAAAACTTTCTTTTGAAAAGTAATAAAATTTGCATTCGCTTTGGTTTTCAGTCGGTAGTTGCAATAGAAACTACCTAGGTTGTGCTTTACAGTTGACACATTTTGGGGTAGTGTACAAACTACAGTCTCTGGGTGTGATTTGCCACAATTGTGGCATTTTAATTGGCCCACACATTGCCGTTGAAGATATCCAAGTTTGAAGCATTTTTTTTATATTGTACTGGTCTTCTCTCATGGGGATCAACCTTAAATTTACAGTAAAATAGTATCACCTCTTCCGGGATACTTTCAGAGAATTCAATTAATACTGTTTTACTCTGTTCGCCAAGACGGCGTACATTGGTGGATAGAATCTGTCTCCTAGAAAGTCGTTCGCGAATGTCGTCCAAGGATATCTCCAGATCCACGTTATACAGTACCCCACCATGTCGTGGAATTTGGGAATGGCCTGTTTGTTTTACGGCTACTGGCAACCCACATAAAGTTGTGAGAGCTAGAATCTTTTCTTCTTGATCTGGTGAGATTGGTTTTATAAAGAGAGCCTCACTCCTAAGAAAATACATCTCTTGTATGGCTCCAAATATTTTGTCCACTTCTTTGCCTAGAGTTTTAGGACCAATAGACTTAAACGTAGGTGAAGTGGTATCCATGTCTTCTTTCTGAGGCATGATTATAAATGATTTGAGAGAGGGAGCTGAGAGTTGAAGGTTATACGAATCAGTATTTTCTTCCATTGATTCGTCGTCGAACTCCGGATTGGAGTTGTGTGTTGAATTCACTGACGCTTTACGTTTACCAGACTTAGATTTCTTTTTCTCGGGCTTGAAGTAAGAATGCTTCGGCAACATAGCGAAAAAAGGAGTAGAAAAGGGAAGATAGGGGAAAATAAAAGGAAAAACAGACAGGAAACCTAGGCTTGAAAACCAGCACGATTATTCGACGATCTAGCGCTGCCAAGCAATCCCAAAACTATCCTCCGAGGATTCTCACTTGGTTCTGAAAAGAAACCTATCTTAATTGCAATGTTTGTATGACTGCTCACAAAACGAACGTTTTTTAAACTATTTTTTATTGATAATTAATTTTTGAGAAAAAAAACCGAAAGTGTAACAAAATTAAAAAAGAGGTTGTAAGAAATCTCCCGAAATGTCTAATTTATGCCACCTCAATTTTCCAAAGCTTTTTTGCATTTGCACTAAATTAAGGTTTTCTTTTCAAGTATTTAAAGTGTGCAGTCACCAATATATAAAATCATTATCTCAACGTATTTCAGTAATTACGTATGTTTCGTGATAACCGTGAGCAGCGGTTCAAGATGGTAGAGTTATACTACGGTGATGGCCATCAAAACGCACATCTAGTAAGTCAGTCATTTCAAATATTCTATCCTGACAGTCGAACAGATCACCACTCTATTATCAGCGCTGTTGCTGTTTTTGAAGATGATGGAACATGGACCTTTGATCGACATCGCACACCTTTAATTGCAGCATGAAGGTGCGCCTCTTCACTATTGACCGATTCCGACTAAACCAACTTTATTTAAAGTTTTCGGTTATGCTCTACATATTTTTGGAGACAGGTTTCGTCTACCACCTAGCATTAATAAAATATAACCCTGAAACATTTCATTATCATAATGAAGTTTACAAATAAAAACGACCTTCCCATTTCTAGGTTAAATAGTTTTTGAGCAAAATGCCTGCGGTGATCAAACTTGAGAATTGAAAATACGTTGTGTATTAAATGCTTTAAATTTTAAACAAATAATTATAAAAAAAATATGTTATTTTTTAACTTTATATAGATACATATTGGAAACAACGTGGACCCTTTATTATTTACCGGCAGCTTTTAAGAAGTCACTAGCTCCACTTCTTGAAAGTTTGAAAGGGGCTGCTATTGTTTTTATTTACTATAGATGAGCACTTAAAAAATAAATTTCTGGCAAGGCGTTAAATTTCCAAAAATTTACTTCATCGATGGATCAAAAAAGGCATAAAAGAGCTGATGCTATAATTTATAATAAAAATTTAAATTATTTAGATTTCAAATTACGAATATACATTATAGCTTAAATTTTCTCCATAAATACCACACTTGTTTGGAGTTTTTGTCCAACAAGTTCATGGAGCTTAGGCCAAGACGAACCAAACGAACAGGATAGAATTGGAAGAAAATGTTAATTATGTCATTTTTAGGAAATAAACCCAAATATAAAATTTAATGTCATTATTGTCAATACTGGAATATTTAATATAAAATTTAAAAAACCATTAGACGAAATAAATATTTTTTAAATGAGCTCTACAAATTTTATGGCCTCTTTAGAGAAAAACTAAAATATACTTATAGAATGCTTTTTAAATGCACTTAAAGGATTTTGCCAATTATCTATTCATATCTATTCGTGTATGTCTAGTCTTATCTTAATAAAAATTAAAGAATTCTATTTAATTGAGTTCATAAGGGTTCAACCCAAGAACCTACAGGGGTTTCGCTCTACACAGTTTTTCAACTAATGCATTATTATTAAGTAGATTTATATAAATTTTAAATATTTTTAACTTTAATAAGACTATCTAATTGCATTTTGTAAATAATCTAAAGCCTTTAGATGAAGGATTTAAATCGTCTTAAGGTCATCAACTGGGTGGACAAAGTTATCTGTTATTTAAATGAAGTCTGAAATTAACTTGAAAACCTAGTACGTCCATGGTAATTATTAATAAAGAAAACAGTTTCGAAAAGGTCTCATGGGTAAAAAACTTTTTGATTTTAATAAAAAGTTTTTTACCCATGAGACCTTTTCGAAACTGTTTTCTTTATTAAGTCTGAAATTGTAGTAAACCATAGTAACCTCTTGAAACAATATTAGGAAATAATGAGAATGTTTAGCTTTTGCAAACGGCACCTGTTGTAAAAACAATCTTTTTCATCGAAATCGATTATTTATATTTAGATGAATTTTTACTTCCAAAATATAATCTGTGATAAGCAGTAAGTCGGTTACGGAAGCATGTGAAAAATTGGAGGGCGACATAACACAAAAACGTCCCATTAATATTGAAAAATCGATTAGTTTTCTAGTAACGCAAACTAATGTGTGGTGCGCATTTCCTTTATAATAGAATAGGTTAAAAAATGTATAACTATTTATTAGAGTTTGTTATTTCCCCCCTCTATTTTATTATTTTCAATAATCAATTTTATTTAGCTTCTATTACTATTTTGAAAGTCAGAAATGTTTTCCTATTCGTTTCTTACTTTGTTTATTTTTCCAAAATTGTGTACATTAACTCGATCAGAATCTACAATTAAGTGTAACTTTCATATGTTTCTTCGACTTAACAAGGACTTTATTTATTTTGTACATAAAGAGAAATATACATGTTAAGAAAATAATGTAGTTAATACCATAATAATATATTTCGTGGAATAACTAAATAAGTACTGAATTATGCTAATGTTTTCTATATAAATAAGCATAATCACTTTCTTCCAATATTTTTCCTTACTTATTTATTTTGCCTTTATAATGTTATATTTTTAACGATTTTTACAATAACAGTCTTAACGGTGTTCAAACACGTAACCAAGAAACAATTGGGTGACTCATTTCCATATATTGTAGTGCTATGATTTGAAATCCATAAAAGCATGCTCCGGTTCCGCTGGGTTTACATTGGGACACAAAGAAATCGTTTTATTTAGATATAAATATTTCCAAGAAGAAGCTCGAATACTTGAATTATTTTTAGGAAAACAATTTTGAAAAACTTATCTAAGTAGGTAAAATTCCCGTGTTGCACCTTTTTGTCATCGAATGACTTGACTTATAAAATTATCAAAAGCTGCGCAAGAAATTAAATTTAGATTTAAAATTTTTATCAAGTAATCTAGATTTTTTTCAAAACCAAAGCGAAATAAAGATGACGGCCACGCTTTCTACCGAAATTAAATTTGTGCCTCAACAAAAAATTCTCACGCGCCTATGATAATCCAATTTGGTTTGGAATTAAAAATATATACAACCTATTTGCTTAGCTCTTTGGATCGGTTCCTAACGTTGTCGACAAGAGCGAACTTTTGTTAACAACGGTAATTCCGTTTTGTTAGAAGGAGCTATGCGAATGTTTTTAGTCTTAAAACCCTCTTTTCTAATAATCCATCAATATAAAGAAAGTACATTTTAAAGTTTTACTTATCTAAGCTGAAATAAAAATATTGCCTATGAATTAAATTGTAAAATCAAGTTTACTTCTCCTACCGATATAGAAGCACGCATTGTTTTCAATGTATTAAAATATATAAAACCAAAAAACTCTCAACTAAGACACTTTAATTTAACGGTATTAACCATTATCTAGTACACCGAAAACATTTTGTCGAATGAAGATTCTGAACCACCGAAAAGAAAGCGCGCTTTAATTTATTATTTACGTTGGTGTAAAAAACAGTAAGGTTCTTGATCTTTTTACCAATACTTTTAAGGGTGTGTTTTAAACCAACATATTGTTTTCCTGCATAAGAGAATGCAATGAGAATGACTTTGCTTAAATTCCTTTGAGTTACTGGTTGTTTCAAATTAATCATCACAGAGACAACACTCGAACCTTAGGCGATAAAGACGGACGTTTAGATATTTCTTATTATTTATGAATAAAATGTTATTTCATTAAATTACCCTAAATTTTACTTACTTACTTACCTATATCAAAAGATTATATTTTCAATTATTGATTTTGGTTAACCGTCAAACGAGGCTTTAAGTTTTTCCATTATGTCAAACTAACAAGTCTCGTTAAATATTTAACAAAAAATAAATGTGACATCAAAATAGAATTATAGTCGTATGGAATTTAAAAAATAAGTCATGTAATTATTTCTTGGCCAAAAGGCGAATCTATGAAGTAAATTTGGTCTTAGCCAACTTGTTTAAATGGGGAAACAAAATCACGTGTCTACCATACCACAGCCAACTTCGATTTGGGAACCTTTCTGTTACAAGATGTTTTAAATAATAATAATAATAATTAGATAATTTAGATGAATAGATCAAAATTTGAACCGTAGTTAGCAAAGTAAAATTAATAATAGTTCGAATTTCTTAGGAAAAATGGCTCTGCAGTTCTCCACAAAGTCACGTGACTACCATCTTTTCAGCCCCGTGGACGTATGCCCTTCATGTCACGCGTTTCAACAGCTCGCCATCAACCCCTAGTACCTCCACCTATGATCAAACCGGACTTATACAACTGCGAGGTGAAACTGTGCTACCTCAATACTAAATGCAATAGTAAATAAATATAAAATAAAAAAAAATATAAAATTTTAATTTCTTTCAATGAAAAAACGAAAATCGGATAAAAATATCCTGAGAGTTAGATTTCGGCATTTCTGCTGTTATTTTATTATTTTATCATTAGCACTAAAACGAACGATACTTACGTCGTTAGTAATTTTGACTTCAAACTATTTTTTTAGGAAGGAAATTATTATTATTTGTATGAACAACAACCCAAAAAAATTAAAGACGTTTCGGCGTGTTAGACGTCTACAGTCTGAAGTTACGTTTAGATTTGCAACACCGAAGAACCGTGGAAATTATGTCTTTAAACAGAACCATCAAAATTGGCTTAATAAGAGTATGTAATAACTATGATTATTAATAGTAATTAATAGTTAATCAATAGCCGAAATGTTTTTTTCAGGAAGATTGGATTTAACTTTGCAAATAATTTTATTACAATTTATAAAAAGTTAAGTCTAATCTAGAAATAAGGTTTAATACACACTTCATATTATTAATAAATCATTTTATGTGAAATCCTAAATAGGTTTCCTTTGAAAATAAAGTTTAGCTTTCACAAATGAATAAATATTTGTGTAACTGACCGCGCTGCGATATTATATATTCTAGAAATTATTTCGATTTTACAATCTTCTAGTACTAAAGAGTATTTTTTATCTGTGAATTTCTCTGTATTCTAGGTTAATTAATTTCAGTAGTCGTTTAATTATGATATGAAAGTAACCTAACATTCCATTAAAAGTGTATTTAAATAAATTTTATTTTAAATAAATTGATTTATTTCGTAGAAACTTTTTTCAAATATAATCTGTTAAGGTATTTATTTAAATTTAAAAGTATTTTAAGAGAAAACTAAGTATTTGACCCATAACGAAGCTTTGTTCTCAGATTTAGAACGATGATCTAGAAATGTTCGTTTTCTTAATTTCAGCTACTCCTTCTTAGCAGAAATAAAATTATTAAAATTTTTAAAGTGTTTATATATTTTCCAGGAATACGAACTCGTTGTCGATTCATACAGAAGTTTAGCTACGTTTCTAGAAAACATTATATATATTTGTTGCAAAACCAGGTATTAATAACTTTACTCTAAATATGATTTTCGTTAAGTCAACATCAACTGAGAAATATTTTTGGGTCCAATTTCGGCGGGTGGGTATCATTTCTCTGACACGAGGGGTTCGGTTTTGATTACAAATTACGTTTCTGCATTTTGGATAATCTTTCAAACCAACAGTAAAAAAAGTCGTTAGAAATTATTTAATTTGAAATGATTTGGAGATCTTCAAGAAATTATCTTTAATATCGTTTGATTCTAAAAAAGTCTTTTGATTTCATTAAACCAGGAGAGCTAGTTAAATTCACGGGGTCTGTCAACATCGAATATATCTAAACATGTTTTAAACTGATTCTAGCATAATATTAAACACACTGATATCTTGATTGCGTAAGATTCACGTGGTGTTCGAAATGTGAAAAGTAAGAGAAAAGAGTAATTTCCGGACAGATTTATGCCTCTGCCTACCCAATTTTTTTATTTAATTGGTTTAATGTTCCTTAGGGAATATTTACAACGTAAATACAAATTATTTTTAAGAAGGTCCTTGAGGGGTAGGTATGCAACGGATAACCGGAACCGGAACGGAGAAGAACCGGGTAAATTCTAGGAACCGGAACCGAAACTGGAACCGATAATATCAAAATTTGATAACCGTATCTGGAACCGGAACCGATATTTGTAAAAAAATGATAACCGAAACCGGAACCCAGTTTTTTATTATTATTAACGGTTTTTAAACGGTTCTATAACTTTTTTACCTCCATTTAGGGCATGTTTGAAATTTAGTACTTAAACTTACTAATTTTCAATTATTTGTGTTTCATGTAAGCCCATCTTTATCCGCTATGTGCGTTTCTACGTAAGTGTCAATGACACCGCCTTACGAATTCACAATTGAAAATGGGCTAGTGAGTAGTGACTCATCAAAAAAATTTTAGTTTTATTTTCTTCAAAAATTATTAAAGGAAATGATAAAACTTCGTTAAATTTGCATAAATATTTACAATTAAAAAGGCCTAGGCCTAGTGTCTAACAATTTGTCTCTGAAGATGAGAGGCAAAGCTGATCGAAACTTGTTAGACACTAGGCCTAGGCCTTTTTAATTGTAAATATTTATGCAAATTGTACGAAGTTTTATCATTTTCTTTAATAATTTTATCTAAGAATATAGAATTGCGACCCTTTTTAACAATTTATTTTCTTTAGTTGGCAGCTAGGCATAATTTCCCAAATGTAGTAATGGACGCAAATAAAATATTTGTCCGCTCCTGCTACTAGTGTGCCATGATGACATCCGTGTGGGGCAGGTATAATTTACGACCCCCTTCGGAACCAACTGAAAGGAGAAACGGCGGGAAAGCCAGTGGCGTAGATAACACCCCCACAAACCGCACAATGGGTAGGGGCAAATGGCCTATGGGGCTGTGTACAGTGCAACTGCGCGTTGTTTTTCCTCTTATCAGCTCAAGTTAATGCTTTTCTTGCTTCAAATATTTATTTAGATTTCTATGCCGAAAGGTCGGGTACTGGCAACAGGCGAGGCCAAACTTTATAAATACAACAGCAATAACCATCGAATAAATATCCCAACAACGTACATAGTGAAAGTAACATAGAGTAGGGAGTCCTACTTTACTGAATTTTGAAAAGAATCGAGACCCGTGTTTTATAGCAGATCCTAATTTGTTAAACGCGGTAAATTCATAACTAAGTTGTTTTGCTGTTAATAGCTTAAATTTCAAGTTTGTAAGGAAAGGTTAATTTGTTTGCATACTTTAATCGCTGGCCTGGGAAGTTTTTGTTTAGAAAATCTAAAATTGAAACTTTTACATTTACGAACTCTTATTGAACGAAATAATCTAGAAGCCATTACTCAACTAAAATTTGTTAGACCCTTCTCTTCGAATCATAGAAATTCCGCATTTATATTTCCTTCAATGAAATGAGGACCGGGAGGGAAGGTATTATCTTTCCAAAACTTTAAATTTTAAAATTTGTTATTATTATTATTTTATTTATTTATTGCAGTAATCTGCAAATAATAATAATAATAATAAATTTTAATGTTAAATGTGTAGGAAAGAAAATAAATATAAATATGGATACCTTTGTGGGCAAAATTGGAGGAGCAGCGGACTGTGATTTGAAAGGCTGAATGACGTCATTCTTTTGTTCACAGGAATATGTTTTAATACTTTCAATGAATTTGACATATTAATCAAAAATAAAAATTAGAAAAATATTAAAAGTTTAATGGAACAACAATTACAAAAAATTTCAAACCTTAACAAAATAAATAGTCCATTTAGGCCCTTTAGGGCTGCAGCTATAACGAGCTCTAAACTTATTTTTTTTCAGTTCGAAGAACTTTTTTCACAATCTGAGAATGATTAAAGTAAACCTACTGGTTTACTTTAATCATTCTCAGATTGTGAAAAATTCAGAAAATTGTCACGGAGACTTCCAAAATTATGAAAAATAAAACTTTGCTAGTTTTAGACCATTCTTTTTAGTCGACTTCGACTACGGAGTGACGTAGAACAATTTTCGAATAATTATTTTCCATTCTTTATTTTTGTATATAATCTCTTAACGTTTATAGAGTTTATTCTGGATAAACTTTGCATACATTTTTATGTTATGATGTTTCGTAAAAACATGAATTATAAATTTATTTTAATGTCTGTCCCTTCTTAGCCGTAACACTTACAAGAATAAACACTGTTTTTTTCAGTTCGTAGAACTGGTTTGTGTACAATAATAATTGTACCTGGCGATAGTCGCGACTCGCAATAGTAGCTACGCGGCATGCGTCACCCGATACCAATGAAAGGAAGTCCTCTCCCCTCCCTGAAAAACCCTTATGATTATTAGGGGCCCCGAACCCTTAGCTACGCCACTGAAAAAAGGTATTATTTTTTAAATAATTTACCGGAAACAAATTTTACATTCTAAATAAATAAATGTGGTGGATTTTATTTATCTTAATTGCAGTTGAATTGCTTAAGCATTGAACTTTATTTAATTAATACTAAACACACTGGAACCGTATACGAATCGTTTAGGAACCAGAACCGATCGGTTCTAAATTTTGAAAACCGTAACCGGAACCGATATAGTAAAAATTGAAGGACCGTAACCGTAACCGGAACCGATATAGTAAAAATTGAAGGACCGTAACCGTAACCGGAACCGATAAAGCGAAAAATTAAGAACCGGAAACGAGATAGTCCAAAAAAGTGGAACCGTTGCATCCCTATTGAGGGGTGTTAGAATTATGACCTTTACCACTATTCTACCCATTGTATTTTTGGATTGGTTTGGGCGTAGCAAATCTTTTTTTTGTCAAAGACAAACGACCAAACCTTTTATTCGTTATGGTTTAAACCATAAAAATCTAATAAAATATTTTGTTTTTACAATTTTATTCGGATTATGATTAAGCAGAATTTCAGGTTAAACTCAAAAAACCCAAAACCAATAAATATGCGAATCCGACGATAGGCAAAAAAATAGACATTTACACTCGCAAAATGGGTTGCCCTAAAAAACTAATTAAGTTTCCGAAACTAATTTTGTTTTTTTTTAATTATTCAAATAATTTATTGGTAACAACATTATTAACATTAACAGCATCGAGACATTGTCTGTTGATCCAGAAGAACTAGCCGAAGACTATATAACTTCTAAAGAAAGTAATGAGGTAAACCTTTCGACACATATTCTGAACCATAAATTTTTAAAGAAAAATTGCGCAGTGTAGTACACTGGATATATGATGAAAACAAATTCAGCATCAGTAATTTGTCATGAGCTATTTAATCTAGGAATAGCGTCTTCACTGTTTGAAAAAAATTTAACTTTTATTCAAAACTTTCTGAAGCCGGTGCGCAGACCGAGAGATTCTATCAATTGTCTAAATTGTCTACATGGTCCAAATTTCAACCTGGAACACTAAACCTATCTTGCAAATTTTATGCATAAAATCGACTTTTAATTAAATTTTAAACTCTTCAATTAACATGACCCAGCACATATTTTCCAGTTCATTTTCGACTAAAAATCAGATATATACGATAAAAATGGCAAACCTTTGACATAACGTATTAAAGCATGAGGTTGAATCAAAAATATAAATATTACTTATATGTACTACACGCGGGCCACAATACAACATTGATTTAATTTTTGGTTATAAATAACTAAACAAATAATTTGGTACCTCATTTTGACTGCTCTCCTAATACAAATGTCACTTCATTATTTTAAATTCTTCTTTAAATTTCAAATAAGATTTAATATAACAATACTCTTTACCAGCCTTTTCTTTTCGAAATTAGAGACATAAAATATGTTTAAGCCAATTTTGGTCAAATATATTTCTTCAGTATTAAACTAAATTTAGGGTTGAGAATGGAAGAAAACCCGTGCTTTTAGTAGCATTCAAATTACTTCGAAAAGATGTGAGAGCTTAACCCATTGTTTAGTTTTAAAAAAAAATCCATCTTACACTTTAAAATGTTTTCAGAGTGTGGATTTTTTGTTATACTATTTGAGTTTAAATTCGCATAATTTCCTAAATATCAAATTTACAACACCGTTCGAAACCAGTCCAGTCTTCATTTTCACGAAAAATCCTTTTAAGGAGGATAAGGATGCTTTTGCGAACCTTTTTTCTCTTGATGGAAAGGTAAGTTCAACTTCTTGGAAATTAAAAAAAAATATCCACATATCTTTTCGATTACTTCCGTTTAAAATGTTCTTCAAAATAAAAGTTTGGTCTTCAATTAGAATGAACTTTTTCAAATATTCTATTTAATTTCTTTTTTCAACTTTAAAATTATTATTTAATGTTATCATCGATATGTTAGTTTTATATAACGCTTTATAAAATTTTCTTTATTAATTTTTTCAACACTAAAAATTATAAAAAATAAGAACGTGATGAAGTTTCACTAAATAACCGTAAAAAATATAAAACTCTTGCTTTAAAAGATTTTAAAACTGAACCTTTAAATAAAGAAAGATATAATGTAAATAATCGGAAATAACTTCCTTGTACTTTTATATTTTATTTCGGGTCATTAATCTCTATTGTTCGTTTTATAAGGGTAAAAACTGATATTGCGTCCGACATTTGGAAATTATTTCCAGGATTTTATAACTACGAAGATAAGGATTCCTATGAATTTGATACCTATAGATTGTTATAATCCTAGTACACACATCCAAAATTAAATCAAAAACTACTAAACATAATTCTGAGAAATAACTGTTTTTAGGTGGCCGTTATTTTAATGCAAATAATTTAGATTTCAGCGCTGATGTTGTTCACAGGATTAATTGCATCAATGATGTTTATCATTAATACGAACAGAATGTTTTATAGAATAAGATTCAAGCTTCTTTGTCAAATGTATTTCGAACAATTTGAAAATGTGATTCGGATCTTTTTGTCAAAAGGTAAATTTGTTTAATCTTTTTGAAATATTTGCGCACTATTAGTTGGAAATCGAAGCATCTGAATTTTAACAAGATCTTTTCATTCTAGCCAATTTAGAGCAAATCCTAAGCTTGATATTTTTTTATTATGTTACAGATATAAATCTTTCTAACATTATAGTCAAATTTTCTTGGGCGTTTTGGTCTTTTGGGATATTTATCGTTTCGCTTGTATTAATTTCTTCCCTGAAAACGGAATTTTCCACGACGTTGTACATTTTGATAGATACAATTTCGGACATATTAGCCAATGTCCACCGATTGAGACCCATTATCTTTAGAGATACATTCATCGGGGATTTCATTGAGGTAAGTCTATTTTTATTAATGGTATTGTAAACTTAATTTATTTTAAGCCAGTTTGAATAATCTCTAAATAAAGTGGTGACATTTACATCACTTAAATATTCGTAACGAATTTATAATTCCAAATGATGTATAGCTAGACTTCAATGGTTGTTACAAGTTGTAACGGCCAATTCGTTTGGCCACCAGACTTGTCCAACTATAATTTATGCAGTGTATACTTTTTGGTTAACCAACGCGCAACATTTTTTCGGTTGACAATTTGTTTCAGATACACAACTATTTGAAATTCTACCAAAAAATTAGGTTATTCCGTAACTTCACTGCAAGGGAACTTTAGAACATTTGATTTGCCACCTTTTAGCGGTCTAATATTACATTTATCGAAATCGCAGACATTAATAATTTTGACAGGATCAGCCTAATTTCATTCAGCAAACATTGTAGCAGATGACAACAAAATATACGACTATCCAATTTGAGGTCACCCATTTTATTGTAACCAACAAATTTTTTGTATAATCGCATTGATGGTGGAATAGTGTGAGCAGCGTAGAATGACCAATTAATTGGTATATCGGATATGAACAAATAATTTCACGATTTTCTGTCTTAAAATTTATGTAAATTCTGCTGTTCATACAGAATTCAAATAATAAGGACAACATCAAACTGGCGGAATACATGAGCAAAAATAATTTGTGGCTGAAATTAAATGACGCCGGAGAAGCTTATTTTCTATTTGGAGAAATCGATTCTTTTGCAGTATTGACAACAATGACAACCCTCTTATTGCTTTCAACCGAAGATTTGAACATCAAAAAGGAAGACGCATTGTACTTTGGAAATCATTTATTCTTCAAGAGCTTTGCTTTTCCCGTTAGTCAAAATATAAATGGCGCCTGTTTGGAAAAACTAAATCAGAAGCAAGTATTATATTAGTTTTATGTTCTCTCAATTTGGTATGCTTAAGGAACACTTAAAAATATTATTAAGTTGCCGTAGATTTTTAAATTTCGCTTTAAATAACGTCAGTAGTTAAGCCCCCTCTTTCTGGATACGCGAGGGGGGCGCAGCGTGCTTTCCCCCACGCGTCCCCAGCTGCGTGACGGGGGGGAATGAAGCGGGGAATCGCGATTCCGCCCCCCTCGGGCGCGTGTCACGCGTGAACTGGTGCGTAACGAGCACAGGTGTTAATTAATTAGCCTAGTTAGTCGACCTGTTCAAGGTCAATTAAAAAAGGGTGAATATTAATGAGCGTGGTATTGTTTTACCGTTAGGGGTCATTGACCTGTTAGATAGTAACATGTGTTTAGGATCATCAAGTAGTTATATTATATGTTTGAATATTAATTTTTGGCGGGAAAGTGTAAGCGTCGATCAACAAGTGGTTAAACGCTTTAGGTTTATTACATGTTTGACATGATTTTGGCGGGGAAACGGGTAAAGTTTGTACCTTTAAAATAAACCGTTAGGGTATTTGACCTGGTAGCTATATGGTTGTTAAAGTTTTGGCGCGAATTTAACATGCGTTTATGATGATGTAAGCGCGAAAATGAACAAGTGGAGGGGGGTAAAGTTTGTATTTACTAGTATAAACGTTTGCATGGTTTAATTACCTGACAACGGTTAGGAAGCGTCTTTGGGATTATGGACCCGAACAAGTGATCTCTTTTAGTGGATGTTATATGGCTGAACTCTTAGCCATTTGGCGGGTAAATCAGTATATTTGTTTATAACAGTTAGGCAACGTCTTGGGGGTTAATCAACAAGTGGTCTTAAGTAGTAAATATTAAAGAGTTTTATAAGCTGTGTTTTAACGTTAGGAAGCGCGGTAAAAAAGACTTAACAGAACGGGGTAAAGTTTGGAGGCTGGTCTCTCTTTTAACGGTTGTTATATGAACTCTTAGTAATTTTGGTTGGAAATTCACGTGTTTTGGTAGACATCTTTAATGATTCATATTTAAACGGGTTCTGTGTATTGAAAAGGGTGTCCATGTCTGTTATTTTTAGGAAATTTGCCATATATACTTTAGATCAAGTTTGTGTTTAACAAGTTGTTGCTAACAATTTTTTATATATATTAACCTAAAACGTCGAATTTAAAGACGCTAGGCCTAAGGTAGTGCCTTGGGTGTAAGCTGATAAATATTATGACAATGCATCATGTGTTAATTTTATATTACCGTTAATGAGGACGCGCGATAAACATTGTGCATTACGTGGTAAAGTTTTATTGTTAAGCCTGGCCATCGTAAATAATAAGCCTAAAATTTATGAAATGTAAACTGTGTATTCAAGGTTATTTTGGGGTGAAGAAATTAGGGAGTTTTTTATTGGATATTTCAAGTTTTTAACATAGTCAATACGATAATAACGGGATAAAGATAGTATATCCTGTCGTCCGTTAGGAAGGGTCTTTGGGGTCATCTCACGTAAACATGTGTTGAAAATGGGGAATTACATAATGCCAAAAGACATTTCAAGAACACGTTTTCCCTAGATAGTTCGATCAAAAAGCCGCGTCACGTGATCATCTGATTTACGGTTATTGAAACGGGTCTTCCATAAATTAAATTATTATAATCATGCAATGCTGCCATTTTTCGCCACTAGGCTGGTATATATGGATTCGGGTACATGTTTTCAAATATAAGTCACCCCTAATAGGGGTCCCTTTTAAAGATTTTATAGGTTATTAATCTAACATTGTCTTTAAGCACATAATTCGTTTTGTCTTACACAGTGTATTCAAGGGTATTTTTGCGGTGAAGAAATTAACTAGGGAGTTAAAGTTTTTAGTGGCCATCTTGGATATTTCAAGTTTTTAACATAGTCAATGCGTTAATGGCATCTTACATAACGGGGTAAAATTTGTATTACTTGTCGAGCGTGGTCATCGTGAATAATATTTTTAATAAGCCTTAGAAAACTAAGTTCAATGTTAAATTCGTTAACCTCGCAGTTTGAAACAAGTTGTCCCTATATTAAGAATAAGCTTGGTCTTATTAACAACATCTGCAGCTCTGGCCTTATAAATGTTTCATTGTATACAATGTCTTTACGCACATCGTGTACATTTCCTTCAAAAATATTAGTTTACGTATATCCGTAACATATACCCTTTTAGTTTTACCAATCGGACATGTTTTAGTTATGGGACAATGATAGGAAACTATCGTCTTTAATCATATAATAAACAAAGTATTTACTCTTAGGATTAGCGCGGGTTGAAGTACCAGACTTTTGTTATTATCTGGATATGTTACTATTGAAACATTAACGATTCTTCTAAATATAATGCATTTATAAGTTCGCGTATTGAATACATAATAGTATTAAGAACTTATGAATACGTGGCCACTATACGAAATATTTACATAACAAGGTCGGTTCGCACTCACAATAAACGTTAAAAAATCCTCTAATCTATCGTATATTATTATTCCGTGTTAACCAAGCGGCGCGAGTAATGTTTCCGCAGCGGTTTAATAGACTTTAACATGTACGGTTCGTTAATTTTCGTAAGTGGCAGCCATATTTAGAACCTTATTGTATTTAATGGCCATTTTTCACCACTAGGAGATTCATCCTTTTAATAGCATTAACATAATTTCTAAATGCAGAGCTATTTAGAGGGTGATTTGTTATCTTTTTAAACTTATAGGTGTTGTGGTCAGTTATTGAGATTTTCACTCCTATACGGTTCAATGCGAATTATTATTAATCGATATTGTCAATTATATTAAGATTTCAAATAGAGTTGCAATTTATTCCGAGAGGGGGTAATGTAGTTTTAAATTATGACATACTTTATATAGTATATCAACTTATATATTATACGAACAATAAAAAGTACAGCTAGATAAATGGCCAAAGACTATTTTCTTACATAAGAGCTTCTTTAAAAAATTTACATAACAGAAATACTACACAGACATTTAATAACTATTTTATTTAGATTATAATATAACACTCAGTTAATCAAGTTAATTTTTAACGAAATTGGCAAAAAACGTAGCAGCCTATCGATTTGATATTTTAGTTAATATTGCTGGCAATTAAACTTTAGGTTTATTTCGCAGAAAATCATGTGTAGTTATACAACTTAAACACAAGTTTTTTTGTTTGATACCTGCTTAATGTAAAAGTCGCTTCACGATTTGGTGGCGCTTTGGGTTTTAGCCTGGCTATTATTTAATAGACTAGTTTCTTAATCTTTCAGGACTTTTTTGTTAGGAGATTTCAATATCGCCACAAAGAATACGTTTCTTAGTATAAAAAGCGAATAAGATAAAAAAAATCGTTGTGTTTTACGACTACCTATCTATCATAATTTTTTAATCTATGTGTCTGTAATCAAATTATTCCAATGAAATTTAATAGCACATTGAATATTTTTGCAATGGAAATAAATTCTAAAAGTACATGGTTGATATAGAACACTACGTGACGTTTTTCAACTTTAAGACAAGTTACTATCTAGCTTTGAAGTTTTTGAAACGTGAGATATAAAATATGAATTCAATCCAATCTCAATAACTGATCAAAATAGCTCTCATTAATTGTTTTTGAAAGTTCATATTCTACCAGAAATATTAATAAAATATTTTATTAGAAATTTAGGTAGTTTACGGTTATCAGATATTTACAAAGTTTTAAATCTGTTTAGGTCTACGATTTGTATTACTTTTTGTTGTACGAGTTGATAATCGGCTATTTTGTATACTAAACCAATCGCGATTTTTTATTACCAACACCTACTAAGTTTTATTTATAAAAAGAATAAAAATCCGAAATGAGATATTCAGATCACGTTTTTCATGAGCTGTTATTCCTCCGGATGTCATGGACATTTAAGTACAATCCCCCCGATGTTAAAACCAATGCTCTAATTGTATTAGAGTTTATATAACGGTTGTGAGATATTTTAATAAAAACGTTTTTTTTTTCCCGTAGAATGAGGAATGTGTGTTTTGAATAACTTCACCGCGTGCGTAACGCCTCCCTCTGTCTTCCCTCTCGCTAAACCGCCAGCGCCGAGATATCCTGCGGGCTTAGACAGGGCGGATGGAGAGCGTTCGTTTAACGTATAGAGCTAGAACGGCAACAACTTTCGCTTTTTACACGCCAGCTTGTCCCAGCCTTTTGATCAAGGTCTTTTTAAGAGAAACTAATCATTTTCGACACTATTCAGCGGCCCCATTTTTCGAAATGAATCAATTTTTATAGGTACATTTTAATTTATTAAAAAACACAAATAATTTATACAATTAAAATATTTTTATTTACATTCAAATTTATTGAAAAACTCAATGCATATTTTTATAGATACAATTAATTTTAAATGATATTTTTGTAGCCAAAAGGGATACTGGTACCGTCGCTCTTGAAGATTCGCTTGTTAGACGTAAATCCAACGAGTTTTTCAGCTGGTTTTTGGAATAGCTGCCCCGTTTTTAAACGTTTCACGTTAAATGGGACTTCGACGCTGTATTTCAATTGTTGGTTGCGTGTAGCGAGGTCTTTTAAAGCTTGAAAGTTGACAATTGACTGATTTTTTTTAGTCAATGTAATGCCCTTAAGTTTAGTGACAATCTTTCCAGATTCGAATAAAATTGAATAAGCTTTACATCCCAAGGAAACAAAGGCTTTTATAGTTTCATTGGGATACTGGTCAGCTAATGTACCTAGGGTAGTCCCTAGCGGAATATTTAAGTCTTTACTCATATAAAGAAAAGCAGAATCAGTATCGACGTAATTTAAATTAGAACCAATTTGAGCCATTAATTTGTATAATTTAATACGGCCGTAACTGGCTACAAACGCGCCTATCGTTGGTGACCCTTTCCGATAAGTTGGAACGTAGTCTTCCCGAAAACGAGTGGTGACTAAGGCTATATCATCGTCTAGTAGTTTAAAATCCGTCAATTCTTTGGTTTTATCGGCCAAAATTTCGACTAATTCCTTATAAGAATTAATAAAAACACTTTGGCCTCGATTTAAATTAATGGAATTTTTGCCCCACAGACTGTTTAGACTAAGTTTGCCAATAGCTTTTAAAGCGGGATTATCGGTTATATCGTCTAAATTTAAATCTAACCCGTCAATTTCATTAAAGTCTCGTAAATAATTAAGTTTTTGTTCTAATGTAATTATGTCTTTTGGATACGACGAATTTTGAACTTTGATTTTGTAAAAAAGCCGAATATAGTCATCGAATAGCGGACAATCTTTATCGAATGTCTCTCGGTAATGATGTACTTCGTGAATTGTAATAATTTTGTAACCGTACTCTATCGCTAGATAAAACTCGGGGGTCGTCCACACGTCGGTTATGCTACGCTCTCGATCAGTATGGGTACATTCGAAACATTGTTCAGCTGCACATTTGTAGCAGAGAGTATAATAAATTTTACTATTAATTTTAGCTGAGAGAATTGGGAGGTTTAAATTGGTAGGTGGCAGCACCGTAGCTTTAATAAGACCAAAATAAGCGTTAACGGAAAAATTAAAGTTACAAGTTATAATTTCGGGGCTTGATTTGGGATATTTATAGGAACTCATCTGGACCGACGGGTACATACTATTGAAATCCACGACTTTGATTGGTCGATCGGGAGTGGCTTCGGCGTAAATTACAAAGTTTTCGACCCTCCCCCCACGAATGGCGTCTCTCGCTCCTATCGGTTTGGTAAAGGGTAGGGAATCGCAGAAACTCGCAATTGCTGGGTCTTCTACTAACTGATCATACTCGTGCTCCCATATACTAATAAACTGTGCATTAGGCCTTTCCTTTTTTAAAAAATTTTCGCGGTCGAGGGTTTTGAGATAAATATTTAAATTTGAATCTTTTAACTGTTTATCGTAAGCCTGGTGGTCAGTGTGCAGTGGGCATTTATGGTAATGGCAGCCGTAAAATTCGGCAATTATTTCGGGCGAGGAACAATAACCGTCTAATCGATAGGGATAAATGACATGTTCTCCACCTAGCGATCGCGCCGTTTGAAATTTCACGTTGAGTTTTTTTTCCAAATAAGCTAACCATTTTAGGGCCTTGACACTATGCCGTTTCCTATAACCCGTCCCCGGAACAATCGCGATAGTGTTTGGTTCGACAAATCTACTAAGGAATAAATTTGTGACGGCTCCCGGCAACGTTATGGCGTTTGACCCTAACAAATCAAAATCAACGGTTTTTAAAAATAAATTTCTAAAACTATCGAATCCTTTCTGTAAAAGTTTAACGTCATCGATCGCGTATTCGGTTAAAACTTTATTTAGATCAAAAACGACGTAACGCTGGGAGTCGTACCATTGATTAAATTCCACGATTTCCTCGTCCGTAAATTTGTCGATACCAAAATATTCTTTCTCGGGGAGGGCGCCGATGTAATCTAAATTGTTTTCCGTAGCGAATGAATAACAAAAATAACCTTTCTTTTGGACAATCTTAAAAGTTTTCGAGAAATTTCGAAGGGCTGTAGGTAGGAACATGAAACTATCGATAAAGGCTATTTTAAATTGGTCGAGAAACATACCCAGGGCTTTGGAACCGGTATAAATTATCTCGGGTTTAATCTTTCGTTTTAATAGACCGTTAAGAATAAGCAACGTATCGAAACCACTCCCGAAATGGCTAATTAATATGACGTTTTCAAAGAGAGGCCGCGTATCTCTTTTCCGACCATTAACTGTCACCTGGCATGCTAATAAATAATCTAGGAAATTTTGAACGCAATCAAAACCGTGAAATTTTCGGTAATCATAATTGGTCGAAAATGGCGCCTCTTGCATCGCGGAAATGATTAAAATTGGTCTAATTGCAGTGTCAGTCGTTATGGTTTCAAAATCAAAATAACATAGTCGTTTCTCATTTGATTTTATTTCTAATGGGCGGACGTGACACTCGTTTTTGGGATGGTCAATTTTGCAAAAAGCGCATTTGTTGTCGCAATTATGATTGCCTTCATAGTCTTTCCCGCAATTCAAGCACCGTTTTAAAACCTGACAGGTTCCTAGTTCTACGTGTTGGGAGAAACAATTTGGTCCGGCAAAATACCTATTACAGTCATTACAACGGGTAGCCTGTTCTATACTGGGGTGGAATTCCGGACCGTGACACCGGCGGCATTTAAGATTGGGTCCGCAGTCGTGATTCTTTTTTTGTTTGTCAGAATAAAAAAGGACTAGACAATATTTACAATAATATTTTGCCCCAAACATGGCCGAATAAGATCGTACGACGTGGGTGTGGTCTTTAATTTTTAAGAGGAAAATTTGTTTTTCTTTGAAGGGTCCAATAAACACTTTATCGAAATTATCGTCCGCCGAGATTAATATAATTTGGTAGTCGGGTAATATATTTTGGAATCGGTTAATGTCAATTATTTCTACGGGGCCTTCGGGAACCACCGCTTGGGCGTGTAATTTTTTGGCTTCAATTTCTTGTTCGGGTTTTGTCCCGTTTCTAATTGTCTTTAATTGGTATTCGTTAAAATTAGCACCCTGTCCTAAACTTTTTAAATGTTGATAGTCGGCCAAAACTCTTCCCACCGCCAGGGCTCTCGTAAAACATAAATTGTCCGTATTTCTAATGGGAATAAAAGTGTTACCTTGGTTGATATACTGATCTAGACATTCATAACTTCTTGTTCTAACGCTGCGAGGGGGTCCTCTCATAGGGGTATCTTGAAGAAATATTAGGTCGAATCTGAGGGGTGATTCTAAATAAATTGTCTTAACGGACTGCGCTACCTTTTCAATCCCCGTTAAAATTCTCTCAGCTGTCAACTCATTAATATTCATTAATTGGAAATTTATCGGATCGTGCAGCTCATCGGAAATTACCACCACCCTGACGCGCGTATAGCCTAAATTATCAGCCGTAATTCTATCTAATATTGATTGGAAAATACGGGTCAGTTGGTTACTGATATCCGCGTGATTTAATTGGTCTAAATTTTTAAAATTACACTCGAATAGCATAGATTTACACCTATACTTTCGAGAAGAACTGGCAATGATTTTATCTATCGAGTAAAAATTTTTAGGGTTGAAACGGGTGCTAAGATCGAGGGCCATGGTGTTTTTAAAGTCCTGCGTAAATATTTAATACGGTTTGAATCGTTGTCGTAAACTTCGCCGGAATTCTGCAAGTTTAATAGTTTTTCGTAAGTCCACGATTTTTATAGACGTCTCTTGCACGACAGGTGAGCGTTTTACCGCAGAACCACGGATACAGTTACGCTTCAGTGAACTCTTCCGAGGAGAGTTCTATTTTGGCTTGCCAACTTGTTATACTGGCAATTTTTATCCCGACTATATCCTTCCAGCAGTCGTCTACTTGCTTAGATGGACCTGACTTGGATGGGGTGCTTTTGGGTGGCGCATCAACTGGTTTGAATGGTGATTGTTTAGATGAGTTGTCGAGAACCGCGTGGCATAATAAGTCTTCTTGTAGAAAAGCTTTTCGCCTTTATATTCGAGACCACGTTTGACCTTATTGGTGAACAGTTGGGTGTTTCGGTGCAATGCACGAACCTTTTCTAAAATTCAATAAAAACAGACTGAATAATCTATTACTCTTCGTTCAACTTCCATCGTGCCCAGGGCCGTCTTAAGGCATCGGCTAAATGGGCTACAGCCCAGGGCCCCCAGCCAAATTTGGGGCCCCGGCTAGGGATAAGGGTTTAGTTGGTAAATATTATTTATGCTCATTTAATATTATGTATCTTTTAGTTACGTCTAAAGTAATTTGACTCATCGCCACATCGCGTATCATACGGTACCTACAATTTCTAAAACCTAGCAGCGAGTCACTGTCAGTAAAAATCTTATTTTCAGTAGTCTTATCTTATACTTTTGTAAAGTTTCGGTTTGATTATTGTGTAGTTGAATTTAGACAACGGACGTACAAAGGCTTACCGTTGGGGATCGCAAAAGTGTTAAAAATAATTCAGCCCAGGGCCCTAAAAGGTCTTACCAGAATAATAACAATAAACGGTCATTTAAAAAATGTAATTCCCCAAATTTTAAAATGTACTTACAATTTCTTCGCGTCGAATGCAAGTTGAGCAATAAATGCAAATCAACGCGCGCCTCTATTTATAGTCGCAAAACCCCCTAGCGGGACGCTTAGGAAACTCTATAACACATGCTAATTTATCTAGCGCTTTTTATTAAAACATGCGTAAGTTTTCGTAAAAAACTAAAATCCCCTAGCGGGACGCTTAGGAACTTCTATAAAACATGTGTAATAATTTGTAACGGTTTTTTTACACCTACCCTTCTAAATTATCCGAAGACTTTGTCAAGCAATTATTTTTTATATAGGATGTTTACATTAAAAACACGGGTAATAAACTAACAATTATACTTTAAGATTTTTGTAAACTCTAATTATAACAGAAAGTGTAACTGTTAATGATTATAGTAGTTAGAGCTTTTTGACTTTGGTCATACTTATCGACTTTCCGCAACTTAAATATTTCCCTTCAACCATTTCCATTACCTCTCGGATAAAAACGACGCTTTTTAAAAATTGAAACACCTGCCAGTAAATTATTCCATGAAGCATGACGTTATGAAATACCAACGACCATGTTATATTTAACTAAGTCAATCTTGTGACGATAAAATAATAATAGTATGCGTTAAATGGGTGAATTATAATACTCTAATTATAACAAAGAGTAACTGTTAATGTTTTCAAAAATAGTTATAGCTTTTTGACTCTTTGGTCCGAGTTATATTCTTGAAGTGTATTATCTTTAAATTTGTTAGCATTTTGCCCCTTTTTATTATGACCGTTTCTACCTTTTCGGTCATTTCACTGTATTATAGTCCATAGGTGGTTTTTACTAACAACCATCTGTGAAACATTTATAAGGCTAGAGCTGCAAACGTTGTTAATAATACCTGACGTACCAAGCTTATTCTAAATATAAGGACAACTTGTTTTAAACTGCGAGGTTAACGAATTTAACATCGAACTTAAAATGACGATGCCTTCAATAAATTTGAATGTAAATAAAAATATTTTAATTGTATAAATTATTTGTGTTTTTTAATAAATTAAAATGTACCTATAAAAATTGATTCATTTCGAAAAATGGGGCCGCTGAATAGTGTCGAAAATGATTAGTTTCTCTTAAAAAGACCTTGTTCAAAAGGCTGGGACAAGCTGGCGTGTAAAAAGCGAAAGTTGTTGCCGTTCTAGCTCTATACGTTAAACGAACCCTCTCCATCCGCCCTGTCTAAGCCCGCAGGATATCTCGGCGCTGGCGGTTTAGCGAGAGGGAAGACAGAGGGAGGCGTTACGCACGCGGTGAAGTTATTCAAAACACACATTCCTCATTCTACGGGAAAAAAAAAACGTTTTTATTAAAATATCTCACAACCGTTATATAAACTCTAATACAATTAGAGCATTGGTTTTAACATCGGGGGGATTGTACTTAAATGTCCATGACATCCGGAGGAATAACAGCTCATGAAAAACGTGATCTGAATATCTCATTTCGGATTTTTATTCTTTTTATAAATAAAACTTAGTAGGTGTTGGTAATAAAAAATCGCGATTGGTTTAGTATACAAAATAGCCGATTATCAACTCGTACAACAAAAAGTAATACAAATCGTAGACCTAAACAGATTTAAAACTTTGTAAATATCTGATAACCGTAAACTACCTAAATTTCTAATAAAATATTTTATTAATATTTCTGGTAGAATATGAACTTTCAAAAACAATTAATGAGAGCTATTTTGATCAGTTATTGAGATTGGATTGAATTCATATTTTATATCTCACGTTTCAAAAACTTCAAAGCTAGATAGTAACTTGTCTTAAAGTTGAAAAACGTCACGTAGTGTTCTATATCAACCATGTACTTTTAGAATTTATTTCCATTGCAAAAATATTCAATGTGCTATTAAATTTCATTGGAATAATTTGATTACAGACACATAGATTAAAAAATTATGATAGATAGGTAGTCGTAAAACACAACGATTTTTTTTATCTTATTCGCTTTTTATACTAAGAAACGTATTCTTTGTGGCGATATTGAAATCTCCTAACAAAAAAGTCCTGAAAGATTAAGAAACTAGTCTATTAAATAATAGCCAGGCTAAAACCCAAAGCGCCACCAAATCGTGAAGCGACTTTTACATTAAGCAGGTATCAAACAAAAAAACTTGTGTTTAAGTTGTATAACTACACATGATTTTCTGCGAAATAAACCTAAAGTTTAATTGCCAGCAATATTAACTAAAATATCAAATCGATAGGCTGCTACGTTTTTTGCCAATTTCGTTAAAAATTAACTTGATTAACTGAGTGTTATATTATAATCTAAATAAAATAGTTATTAAATGTCTGTGTAGTATTTCTGTTATGTAAATTTTTTAAAGAAGCTCTTATGTAAGAAAATAGTCTTTGGCCATTTATCTAGCTGTACTTTTTATTGTTCGTATAATATATAAGTTGATATACTATATAAAGTATGTCATAATTTAAAACTACATTACCCCCTCTCGGAATAAATTGCAACTCTATTTGAAATCTTAATATAATTGACAATATCGATTAATAATAATTCGCATTGAACCGTATAGGAGTGAAAATCTCAATAACTGACCACAACACCTATAAGTTTAAAAAGATAACAAATCACCCTCTAAATAGCTCTGCATTTAGAAATTATGTTAATGCTATTAAAAGGATGAATCTCCTAGTGGTGAAAAATGGCCATTAAATACAATAAGGTTCTAAATATGGCTGCCACTTACGAAAATTAACGAACCGTACATGTTAAAGTCTATTAAACCGCTGCGGAAACATTACTCGCGCCGCTTGGTTAACACGGAATAATAATATACGATAGATTAGAGGATTTTTTAACGTTTATTGTGAGTGCGAACCGACCTTGTTATGTAAATATTTCGTATAGTGGCCACGTATTCATAAGTTCTTAATACTATTATGTATTCAATACGCGAACTTATAAATGCATTATATTTAGAAGAATCGTTAATGTTTCAATAGTAACATATCCAGATAATAACAAAAGTCTGGTACTTCAACCCGCGCTAATCCTAAGAGTAAATACTTTGTTTATTATATGATTAAAGACGATAGTTTCCTATCATTGTCCCATAACTAAAACATGTCCGATTGGTAAAACTAAAAGGGTATATGTTACGGATATACGTAAACTAATATTTTTGAAGGAAATGTACACGATGTGCGTAAAGACATTGTATACAATGAAACATTTATAAGGCCAGAGCTGCAGATGTTGTTAATAAGACCAAGCTTATTCTTAATATAGGGACAACTTGTTTCAAACTGCGAGGTTAACGAATTTAACATTGAACTTAGTTTTCTAAGGCTTATTAAAAATATTATTCACGATGACCACGCTCGACAAGTAATACAAATTTTACCCCGTTATGTAAGATGCCATTAACGCATTGACTATGTTAAAAACTTGAAATATCCAAGATGGCCACTAAAAACTTTAACTCCCTAGTTAATTTCTTCACCGCAAAAATACCCTTGAATACACTGTGTAAGACAAAACGAATTATGTGCTTAAAGACAATGTTAGATTAATAACCTATAAAATCTTTAAAAGGGACCCCTATTAGGGGTGACTTATATTTGAAAACATGTACCCGAATCCATATATACCAGCCTAGTGGCGAAAAATGGCAGCATTGCATGATTATAATAATTTAATTTATGGAAGACCCGTTTCAATAACCGTAAATCAGATGATCACGTGACGCGGCTTTTTGATCGAACTATCTAGGGAAAACGTGTTCTTGAAATGTCTTTTGGCATTATGTAATTCCCCATTTTCAACACATGTTTACGTGAGATGACCCCAAAGACCCTTCCTAACGGACGACAGGATATACTATCTTTATCCCGTTATTATCGTATTGACTATGTTAAAAACTTGAAATATCCAATAAAAAACTCCCTAATTTCTTCACCCCAAAATAACCTTGAATACACAGTTTACATTTCATAAATTTTAGGCTTATTATTTACGATGGCCAGGCTTAACAATAAAACTTTACCACGTAATGCACAATGTTTATCGCGCGTCCTCATTAACGGTAATATAAAATTAACACATGATGCATTGTCATAATATTTATCAGCTTACACCCAAGGCACTACCTAGGCCTAGCGTCTTTAAATTCGACGTTTTAGGTTAATATATATAAAAAATTGTTAGCAACAACTTGTTAAACACAAACTTGATCTAAAGTATATATGGCAAATTTCCTAAAAATAACAGACATGGACACCCTTTTCAATACACAGAACCCGTTTAAATATGAATCATTAAAGATGTCTGCCAAAACACGTGAATTTCCAACCAAAATTACTAAGAGTTCATATAACAACCGTTAAAAGAGAGACCAGCCTCCAAACTTTACCCCGTTCTGTTAAGTCTTTTTTACCGCGCTTCCTAACGTTAAAACACAGCTTATAAAACTCTTTAATATTTACTACTTAAGACCACTTGTTGATTAACCCCCAAGACGTTGCCTAACTGTTATAAACAAATATACTGATTTACCCGCCAAATGGCTAAGAGTTCAGCCATATAACATCCACTAAAAGAGATCACTTGTTCGGGTCCATAATCCCAAAGACGCTTCCTAACCGTTGTCAGGTAATTAAACCATGCAAACGTTTATACTAGTAAATACAAACTTTACCCCCCTCCACTTGTTCATTTTCGCGCTTACATCATCATAAACGCATGTTAAATTCGCGCCAAAACTTTAACAACCATATAGCTACCAGGTCAAATACCCTAACGGTTTATTTTAAAGGTACAAACTTTACCCGTTTCCCCGCCAAAATCATGTCAAACATGTAATAAACCTAAAGCGTTTAACCACTTGTTGATCGACGCTTACACTTTCCCGCCAAAAATTAATATTCAAACATATAATATAACTACTTGATGATCCTAAACACATGTTACTATCTAACAGGTCAATGACCCCTAACGGTAAAACAATACCACGCTCATTAATATTCACCCTTTTTTAATTGACCTTGAACAGGTCGACTAACTAGGCTAATTAATTAACACCTGTGCTCGTTACGCACCAGTTCACGCGTGACACGCGCCCGAGGGGGGCGGAATCGCGATTCCCCGCTTCATTCCCCCCCGTCACGCAGCTGGGGACGCGTGGGGGAAAGCACGCTGCGCCCCCCTCGCGTATCCAGAAAGAGGGGGCTTAACTACTAACGTCTAACCAATAATTATAATAAAAATCCGGGTTCTCTGTAACTTAATTTAATATAAATTAATCGCGAATTGTTATTAAGTAAATAAAATTTCAAGAATTAAGCTAGTGTGTTATAAAATATTTTCAGAATAAAATTTATTTTCTAAAATAGAAGAACAAACCCTTTTACAAACATAACAAAATAATAATAGGTAAGTCACAAAGCGAACCTTTTTAAATTAAACGTCGCCAAAAAGAAAAAGCACTGAAAGAATTGACTTATGTTTCGAAATATGTGAAGTATTTTCTTTAATTTCAATACAATTGTTATTATTTGGCATTGTTATCGTTATTTTTGGATAAGGTGGTTTAGGAATTTGTTACCAGCAGTGAAATAATTAAAACTATTTTTATAACAGAATTGTAAAACTTCAAGAAATGCAATATACTCTTAGAGAATTAAGTCACCGATATTATAATTTCGAGAAGCAATTTTTCGTAGAAGAAAATGAAGAGGTGGTCATGGGTTGGGTAGAGTTCAAATCAACGGCAGCAGTACTCGTTGTCGGAATTACTATTGCGGCGTCTGTATATATACTCAGTGTTCTGTTTATATTTTTCAGTGATCAATTCCATGTACAATACCCTCATTTTAAAGGAAAATAATTGTTTCACCTCTCTTTAAGTCATATTTGTACTGTGACCGATATTGCTTTTGAGATCATGTTTTATTAAATAACCAAAATTGTTTCAAGTGAAGTACATTTCAATAAAACAAAATTCAGCTGAAGCTTTTTTAAAATAATAAAGATCTCCAACCTTGAATAAAATATTATAGTCGCCATATTTAGTTCGCAGAAGAAAAAATTAGTCGAAACTCTAATGTTCTAATTGACATGTGAAAATCAATTATTTATCAACCTCTAATGACCATTTCTTTCTATGTTTTTCCAACTTTGAATGTTACATCCACAACACTCCCTTTACTTACTACGCTCTGTATAAAATATTTTACCTAAAATAACCTAATGTCGTCTTGATAGATTAATGAACTTATCTAGTAAGAGACCAAACGTAGCTGAAATTAAACGAACTGACAAACTTTAATTTATCAAAGCCGAAAAAGGGAAGGAAATATTCACTTCAATCAAAAATTATCCTTTCTCAAATATAAACATGTCTGAACTTTCATTTGAATATATTTCCTTTTAACACCTATTTGCTTAATTATTACAGAAAAATTAATATTGCTTAATGTTACTGAATCGATACAGGGTTTTCATGGGTAAAAGTTCCCAGTGAAAAATATAAACTTGAAAATTACATTAGATTGATTTTAAAAGTTAAGAAAATCCTTGGAAAGTCACCGAATTTTCTAATGGCAAAATTTTTAGATCTTAAGGCTTGGCAAAAGTATGAAATATTTCGTTTCTAATATATAAATACATAAAAACGCGTATTTTTTATACATCTACAAAACAATAAAACAATTTTCAAAATCATAACTGTTGTCAATTATTTGAAGCTAGAGTTCTTGATGACAAAATCATCATTCATTTATTAACTCTAAATCTCTCAATTTTCACTTCAGTTCGTTGCTTGGAAATAATTTAAGTTATCTTGGTTGCAGTTTTAAAATAAACCCCTCTAATCTGCTACGTCAATCCAAAAATTAATGATCGTTTATATCACTTCGAATTTTTATTTATTTTGGAACGTAGTAAAGTACTGCAAGGAAAAACGTTTTAATTCCCAAGCATTTCTTTGAATAAATTATTATATCATTGTTGTTGAAACCAGCCTGCGACGAGGCTTCAAAAATTGATTATCTGTCTAATTTAAATACAGTGTCTTTTTGTACGATAAATATTTGTGAAAATAAAAAACTTTTCCGACGGAACCTTCGGCTTTTGAAGTGGTGGTGTTTTCATAGGAATAACATTGAATCCTGTTGCGACCAGTTATCTAACTTGTGTACGTTAAATAATAATTTAACCTTGCCATCATGTCAGTCAGCCATTACAACTGCCCTACATGCGAGGAAAATTCAAAGGTGCCCAAAGTGAATTCCCTTCTCGGTACTGCCACAAGAAATTCCATGCTCTTAAATGTCTGGGAATTTCAAATAAAGAGCTGTCTAAAATTTATAACCACGTTAGCGGAATTAGCAGTTCTACCTGCAATAAATGTGAACTAAAAGAAAAAGAGCAGCGCTCTGATCCCGTTATTTTATGCCAAGAAAACGACCAAGATCCTAGTAGGGATATTATTATCAGATCCCCGGACAACGAAAATAGTATAGTCAAACTGCTTTTCACTTCTGGAAAAAGATGCTACGCCATTCAAAACCCAGTTTATATCCTCATCCATGCTTGATATAATAACGGAGCTGCAGAGCTAGGCGGGAAACTGAGACCAGAAATGAGACATCCATACTTATATAATCACCTTGTTCAAACTATTGTTAATCTATTATCCGAAATGGCGTTGGTTAAATCAGAACTACATGTCAGTAAACAAAATACCACAATTTTAAGGAAAAAGAAAGATCTGGAATGTGAGGTTGGGAACCCTAAACTGCAAAATATCTCCATAAAGGAAGAAATAAAAAAATGCAAAAGCAATCTACAAGCTTGGACTTTGTACCCTCAAACTGATGAAAAATTAACGACCTATATAAATATTAACGCAGGCGTGGAAAGTAGTGATAAGGTGGAAGCAATGGCTAACTGGGCTGCAGTTGCGCGAAGAGGCAAAGGGAAAAACTCTCACTCAAATGCAACTGTTCAGAAACGTAAACTGAATAAACCCAGAGTAATCATAGGCGAATTTAAGAATACTAGGTATGAAGCCGTTCGGTCTGAGTAGATCACTATCCTGAAGAAATCCGCGGTATCTGCCACGAGGTTTCAACCAGAAATGACGAAGAGTGAGGTAAAAGAACTTTTGCTAGCTTAAAACAAATTTACAACAACCAATTTGGCTGATTTTAATGAGCTAGTATCTCCAACGCTCCAAATATCCTAGTGAAGGAGTACAAAGGTCAACTTTATAAAAAAACAATGCCAAATCAGTCAGGGATAATGAAATCCACTCAGAACAAACTTTCGATATATCTCTGGAAATCGTCTCTCTGGAAGTCTAACTCAAAATCATAGCCAGTCATAACGCCGTTGCTCTAACAAAATTTTTAAAAAAATATCAAAACGTGCGAGGTTTGCGCACCAAATTCGATAGTCTCTTTACTAATCTAACAGACGAACAGTTAGACATTGTGTGTTTAACTGAAACGCATTTAAACAGCGCATATTTTAACCCTAAATTCATTTCATCTATTTAAGTGTGTGAGCGAGCAGACCGGCACATTGTTCCGACAAACATGACCAGGGGGAGGGACATTAATATTATATAATAAATCCATTAAAGCCGTGAGACGCACCGACCTCGAAATTACTAGCGATGCGGTGTAGCTCGAAATCCAACTTCCAATAAATTAATAATCGACAACCATTACTTCGCTCAAACTAGGCCAAACAACAAACTAATACACTATCTAGAATCTCTGCAAGACCTACTTATAAAATAATAACATAATAATTCTAGGCGATTTCAACCTTCCGGAAGTAAACTGGAACTTCAATAGCACCAACTAATGTACCTCCCTCGTAAAGCCCAAAGCTGAGTCAATGATCGATTTTATCCACAAGCTTACTCTAATGGACTAATCTACTTATTCGCTAATTTCATCATAATTTACAATGCAGTCCTTAGGTGGTTCCTTTTCACTTAACATTGCATATATACGAATCTCCACCACACTCCCCCTATTCGGCTTTCCGTTGCTATGCAACTCGTTTTGAAATTTTTAATATTTAGGCTTAGTTTCTCTATTCGGTGTTATAGTCGCCAGCCAGATTTCCCAAATAGTACGAAAGCGGTCTACCGTTGGAATTTCTGGCTATTTTATTTAACAAAATTTAACTTTTCACCCGAAGATCTATTTGGTCCGACTTTCGCGTCTTTTTGTTTGCACGAAGACCTATCGGTACGAGCTATTAGTAAGTTTTTAAATTTCTTCAAATTTGTTTATGGGTTAGCTTTATTATCAGTTTTCTTAATGGACTAATTTACTTATTCGCTAATTTTATTATCCTTTACAATGCAGTCCATAGGGGTTTCCTTTTAACTACAACAGATTAAAACCGTTACGAACATTTATGGAAATATCATCTACCTGGTTATCAAAGCACTAATCTCGTCTCGGTCCAGGTAGACGAGACTTATCTACTACTTATCGATAAACCACACCCTCCGCTGCAAATTCTATACCCCTTTACTTCAACTCTTAATCGACCACTCAATAATAACTGTAACAACAAGACGACCAGTTTCAGCTTGAAAAAGGGTGACTATCTAAAACGCTATAACTGGGCAACATTGGCAGTCATCACTGATGTTAACGTAGCGGAACAATGTTTAGAGAATTCAGTATCCAGCGCCATCAATAACTTCATTCCTTAATTCAGTAATAAACGCACTAACTTCAAAAAGACTAAATTTCCAGACTGGTTTTCACGTGAGCTCAGAAAGGCCTTAAAACGTAAACACTACTACCACAAGAAATATTAAAAGACTAACAGAAATGATGACTTGGATAAATTTAAAACTAACCGTTAAGAAGCTCAACTATTACGGAAAAAAAGACCGTCGTTAACATGCTGAAAACTTTAATAATGAAATTGAGAATAAACTTTGGCAGTACTGTAACAACCGTCTAAGGCTATTACAACTCTAACATTGCACTACTGGGAAAAATGAGATCGTTTCCGCCGCAGACTCTCTAGCTTAAATCTTCAAATTACTCTTTACCAGCCTGGGCCACAATCAGAACACACGCGCCGATCATAGTAAATTCAAAAGTACAAATAATAACCCTTATCTTGACATCAGCAAAGAAGACTTTAAACAGGCCTAAAAAAATAAATTAAAAAACTCATTCGAAATCGACCACGTACAAGCCACCATTGTCAAAGGATGCACCGAAACCTTCATTCCAGTCCTGAGCTTCATCCTGGGGTTTCGGAGTGGTTAGCACTTTCGCCTCGCAGCAAGAGGAGCCGGGTTCACTCCCAGCTTGTGGCACTGGGTGAAAACTCGGAACAACTCCTTCCGCGTTGAGTTTGCAAGTTCTCTCCCCACTGGTTTAAGGGGTTTTCCCCCGAGTTCTTCGGTTTCCCCTTCCATAAAAACTTGTCGAGGTTAACGGTAATAGTTAGTGTAGGGAGCTGTTGGCTCGATCTCGTGGCATTCAGGGCTTGCCACCACCCTCCTACGCATTGTAACCCGGCCACCTGAATTAAAGGCTTCAAAAGTCGCTTGATGACTTAGGCCTAAGGTGGTGCCTTGGGTATTAGCCTAGCTGATTATTATTATTATGATATGTCACTAACAACTGGAATATTTCCTGACCTCTGGAAACACGCAATAGTCATACCCATCTTTAAAAAAGGCTGCGAAAAGCAAAAAGCATGGGTGACGTCGTGTGACGTAACACTGCCATTATACTATCCTCTTTGTCCTTTCTATAATCATATGCCTTACGTGTATTTCACAACCGAGTTGTCTTGTGGCGCGCGAGACTCCCTGCCGCGAGACTCCCTGCCGCGAGACTCCCTGCCGCGAGACTCCCTGCCGCGAGACTCCCTGCCGCGAGACTCCCTGCCGCGAGACTCCCTGCCGCGAGAATCCCTGCCGCGAGACTCCCTGCCGCGATACGGAGAAAAGTAAACCTAGTGCCTTGTTCCTCCCCAAACTTTCGAATTCGCGTAAATGGGATATTCTATTGTCGCGAAAATGATTGACACACTCAAGAAAAATTTTGATTTTTCAAAGTGAAATTAATTTTTCAATTATTTAAAAAAATTGTCCTATACTACTTTTTTTCCTTTACTTTTCAAAGTTTCAACGATCGTAATACGACCACTAATTTTTGTGTTATAGTGACAAAAAAACCGTAAGTTTGAGTTATTGTATTTAATTTAATTTAAGAGTTAGAGATTTGAATTTGACTCATCAAATACGTCTATTCCTTTACTTTACAAGAGTGAATTCTGCTCATTTTTAACAGTTCTAGAACTTCTGGAACTAGATCAAGATCAAAACCATATTTTTGAATTCACTTGAGACAAAAGTAACTTTTTTAGAATCCGAGTGTCTCTTTTCAAAAGTACGCATTTGTTTTAATTGATTAGCTTGTTATTGTTGTTTTAAAAATTCGGAACATTTTTATTTAATTTTATTTATAATTTTAATAAATTAAAGTAACTACTACTAAAGTAGTTTTTTATTATATTTTTTAAATAAACCTTTTATTGTTCGTTTAATATATCGTTGTAGCTTTATTTATTTCAAATAATATTGCTTAAAGTGATGATTTTTCATTTAATTTGGACTTTAAATGATAAGATAATTAAAATTGAAATGATTTACTATTGATTTACTGGAAGATAAACATATTCTTTAAAATCTAGTCTGGAGGAAGTGACTAAAATGCGGTGATGCAGTAGTCTGAACATATATTATATGTCCATACTACAGAATCACTGCAGTTTAGTCACTTCGTCGAGACTAGATTTTAAAGAATATGTTTCTCGTCCAGACTACTGCATCACTGCATTTTAGTCACTTCGTCCAGACTTGAATTGAAAAATAATATATGTCCAGACTACAGAATCACTGCAGTTTAGTCACTTCGTCGAGACTAGATTTTAAAGAATATGTTTCTCGTCCAGACTACAGAATCACTGCAGTTTAGTCACTTCGTCGAGACTAGATTTTAAAGAATATGTTTCTCGTCCAGACTACTGCATCACTGCATTTTAGTCACTTCGTCCAGACTTGAATTGAAAAATAATATATGTCCAGACTACTGCATCACTGCATTTTAGTCATTTCGTCCAGAATATTGGACAACGTTTACTATTTGTGAACTTGTCCCCGTGACATAGTAATTTTACGTATGGTAGGAAGGTAGATTCCTACCGTTCACTGTAGTCCAGACTGTCCAGACTCTACTGCGTTTTAGTCACACCCGATAAATTGGTGTAAGAATAAAAAATTTCTTTAATAAATATCCCTCTATGACCAATTCCACCAACTTAGATAATCTTAAACTATAACTCAAAGCTTTGCTTATAACTCGAACAACAAACTAAGCAATTAAAGTTAACTTTCAGAAATTATAAGTTTCGTTTGTTTTTCATGTGAAATCGAACCGCTAACGCCAATAATACTTAATTGCTAACGCGTCGTTCGAATGTCGGAAAAACCATTATTTCGACAATACGTGGTCCCTCAAAATGGAGTTTTCGTGTTTCCGTGCACAAAATTATAGAGACTCGAAAAGCGAACGAAAATCTTTCACGAAAGCTGTGTTGCTTAACATTCACGTACAGTGCCGAAAAATATAATTGGTTTTAACATTTGAACGTGGTTCTGAGGGCTTCAGCGACAAAGCTATCACGGTTTAAATAAATAGAAACACGACATCACTTCAACAGCTACTGTTGGGAACATGGATTCTCCCAGTGACCTGAAACATTGTATCACTAAACCAATGACCTTTTCGGAGACTTTTGACAGTTAACTGATTAATTATTTGCATCAATCTCCTATTTTGAAGGTAAATCCCGACTCTGTGGTTGACTGTAATTTCAGTTAATTTATCTTCCTTTTCAAAGAAAATCTTTAAAGAACTTGTGTTTAATGAAAGTAGTCGAGGGCTTTTACCAAATGAAAACCTAATCAATTTCATTTTATATTTAATAGGAGCTTATCAGTCGTTCAACCTAATTTATTAAGATTAATTTTCTCTCCCAGTCAAGTCCCATATGAACTGCTTCGTTTCCACTTGCTGACGTGGATCACACCAATGTACACGATTTTGTAGTAAAGGTTTAATTGCTAACGCGTTTTTAAAGTTTGGAAGTGCAGCACCAATTATTACGCTATGCGCAGTAAAATTATATGTAAAGTGATGTCGTGTTTCTTTTTTTTTAAACCGTGATAGCTAGCACACTGCAGCCCTCACCACGTGGAAATGTTAAAACCAATTATTATTTCGGCACTGTACGTGAATATTAAGCAAGACAGCTTTGATGAAATATTGTAGTTGGCTTTTCGTGACTCTATAATTTTGTGCACGAAAACTCGAGGAACCGCTTATTGTCGAAATAATGGATTTTCCGACGTTCAAATGACGCGTTAGAAATTAAATATAATTTGCTGTTAGCGATAGGATTTCACATGAAAAAACCAACGAAACGTGTAGTTTCTGAGAGTAAACTTAAATTGCTAAGTTGGCAGTTCGCGATAAAAGCAAAACCCTCATTCTGTATAAAACTCTGAGGAGACAGCGTTGGAAAAACACTGAGGCGACAGCGTTTGAAAAACACTACTTTTATTCGCCCATCTGGGACTACGAGTAAGTAGAGCTTCGTATAAATGCACCACTAGATTATAAACCCTGAGTTTCAAGTATGTCTTCAGCCGAACGTTTACAATTGGTATCACAGGAATAGTCGAACATAACCGGAATTAGACCCCTCCATCGTGAAACTTTAGTCGGTTGCTGCTCGAACCAGTTACCGAAATTAATTGATTAACTGGCGATAACGATTTAAGTCAAGGAAGGCGCCAAATAAAATTATCGGTTAATAAAAACTGACTTAAAGATTCAAAAAGCAGCTTAGAAAGTGTTAAATTAAAACATAAATAAAACGTTTAATCTGATTTTCAATGAAAGCAGCTTAGAATGCCCAGAATATGGTTTAAATTTTAAAATCAACAGAAAATTATAAAACTGTTATTATTTGTTAAATATAAAACATTTCAAATTGCAAACCGAATCTTGCAATTTTTAAATATTTAAAAAGAAACTCGAAAAATGTTAAATAATTTTTCAATTAAAATATAATCTCCAGGATATCAAAATTTGCCCTTAAAAAAACAACGTCACTTCGAACTTTGTTAACCCAGCTTGAGAGGCCAGAAGAATTAACAAATCCCAACTTTTATTAAACCAAATATTCCCAAGAATATTAAAACACACATTTTTTTTAATGGATGTAGATTTTTGTTTGTAAGCTGAGGTGCAAAGTGACTAAGCTCTGAAATCAATGTTGCTGTGTGGTTATTCTTCGAAAATAAAATAAGGGCAGAAAACTATTACTATCTTATGAGAGTTAGTGAAGATCCGTGAATGTTTTTTAATGAAAACCGCTTTTGCATACTAAAGGAACTGTAATTTCCAATGTAGTAACGTATTCATTCCAACCCTTTTCCTGCTAACCGTTCACCATTAGTTCAAAATATTCCCCTTCAAAAAATAATTTGAAATTGCTTTACACAAATTAAATTCGTTTTTATATAGAAATGTTGAACATGAAGGTGTTGGCGGTTCTTGGAACACTTTGTCTTTTCTTAAGCGATGTCCTGTCACAATGCCAGAACATGCTACCTGTTTCTCAGGCGGACCAGCAAAGTATAGTATCTATGCACAATCAGCTCAGAGATTCTGTAACCGAAGGATCTCCGCAACTGGTCGATAACACAGGTGTTGTTCTTCCTCAGGCTGTGAATATGAAAAGATTGGTGAGTACAGATTTGCGGCTGAGAAAGAGTTTTTGTGCGCGTACGCAAAGTAACGCAAGCCAATAGGAAAAGTGAAAACGAATCATTAGACATTTACAAGTGTAGGAACATTTTGGTAGAGTAGACTTGCAAAAGGAGACGGGGTAGACTCTAAATTAAAGGAAAACCTAATAAAGCTCTAGAAAAGTGACCAAGGTGTTAGTTTAACCTTATTTGTTTTCAGCAAACCAAAATAATCGTGCTTAAATAAATATTTTTTTTAAATATTAAATATAATTGATTGTTAAAGGCAGAGTGGAAAATATTCGTTTCTTAAGACACTTTACATTAATCTCTATTTTAATCCTCCCAACCCTTCCATTACCACACCGAAAAATATCGGAATCTTAATG
This sequence comes from Leiobunum rupestre, assembly GCF_980474605.1. NCBI lineage: Eukaryota > Metazoa > Arthropoda > Arachnida > Opiliones > Sclerosomatidae > Leiobunum > Leiobunum rupestre. Next base: position 55,667,897 of record NC_143384.1, on the reverse strand, counting down.
TTCATACAACGAAATAATTTTATCGCAATATGTTGAACACTCTGAAAGCTACAACACCTTTTCTTTTGTCCAAAGCATCTAGAATAGAAAAAGGCCAAACCAAAATGCCTATTACAGTATTTGGTAAAACCAAAAAAAAATATACCTTTTTCTAAATAAATATTTTTAACGCAGTTCACCTGACAGGTAGTTGTCCTTAAACTAATATAAAAAATATTTTTAGTACGGAGTTCTACATAAGATACACTTAATGCAACTATTGACCGCGCGAGTATAAATAATCGACTTTAATGCGATTTTAAAAATTTTTAAAAGCTCACGCGAAAAAACAAATGAAGATTATCCCAAAAACCACTTCATATTTAAGCATCATATGTTTTATTAAAGTTTTTGGAGTATTCCATCTTAAAACAACAAAGAGGGGTGTAAATTAAGCAATAGCTTATTATTCACTTACACAAGAATACCTTTCTAATAAACAAGTGGACCTAGAACGCTTTGGTAGCACGGCCAATGAAGCCTCCTTAGTTTATATAGACCGACCCCGCTAATCGTCTCAGTAGATGAAACGTCATTTCTTTCCCATGTCTTACGATATCAATTTCTTCTAAAATTGCTGGGGAAAAATGAATATTTTTGTATACAGTAGCAATCATCCATATCATTGTATTAGCTGATGAGAAATATCTGTAATGGCTTCTCAACTCTTCTTTTATACATTTAATGAAAGAAGGAAAATTTCTCTTGTTTCTGATCCTATATTTGTTTCGCCTCATATATTTAATTCGATGATAATCTGCTTTTTAAATTTTAAAATCATTTAATCAAAAAGTTATCAACTTCAAATTTTGATTAAGAGCTATGCTGGTATCAGAAAATCGTTTAAAAAATGAGAAGGTTTATTATTAAAGGCTAAAGCGTATTTTATAAGAAACATTAAGTTCTGTTACTTTCCGATGTCATAATGAGTTTCAAAACAGATTATAAATTCGATTAAAGACAACGAATGAATTTTATTTGATCACTTGACTTAGATAACTGCGATGCAGCTAGTTGTTACCTACAGACTGAGAAAAAAGTTTTAGTTTAATTTTGATACTATTTAAAAAGGTATTCGGGTTATCAGAACAAATAACGGTTGGAAGCCATATGAATAACTAAAGCACAAGATAATCTAATATAGGAATACTATAAGATTTATAAAACTTTTTTTTTAGCATTGGGATAACGGTTTGTCCCAAGCAGCTGCGAAAATGACCCAAACATGTCAATTTCAACATTTGATAAAGAAAAGTAAGTTTATAAAAAATAATTAATTTTCGCGGTTTTATTTAAAAATGCATTATTAATTCAAAAATCCATGGAAATTGGTACAGTTTCTACATTCAAAGAAAAAATTACGGTGGTTCTAAAATTACAGATTAGTGGAGGAACCAAAATGTAGATTAACCGAGTTAATGAAAGCCTAATATCGCTTACAAAATGGTAACTTAACTTTCTATTAAAATTAAAATAGAAAATTGGGTAGACCTGAATAAAATTTTCCATCGAAAATGTCTTGAATTTGATAACACGATATTATAATTGAAATTGAAACAAATTCGATATTATCCGAGTTCATTTCACTGGCCGATGCCAACGGCATTGGTTTAAATTTAGTTGCCCGGATTCCTGTTGGATCCAAATTTGCAATGGGATAAAATCAGTTGCGTAAAGAAATCACTGAGATTGAAAGGTCTCAATACCCCAGGGAATTCACTCTAAAGTTATTTAATTAACTAGTTTAAAAATTGAGGCATCTGCTCTTTTTCAGAACATAATTTTCGTATAAGAACAAGACACAAGTAGAGGTCGGCGGAACAAATAAATTAACTGCAAAAATTTCAATTAATCATTAAAATTAGTATTATTTGTTTTATACGAATAAACAACGATTTAACATGTAAATGTAAAAAATTTCTGAATAATTCTCAATTATGGATAAATATAAACAATCGTATAATTTCTTATTCAAACGCCGACCTCTAGCCACAAGGATGTTTTAATTTCACTTTATGTTCTCAATCGGTGACACATTTGGGCAGTACACAATGTAATTGGTTTCCTTCCTCTTAGGTCCAAACTACAAAGCCAGTGGACAAAACATTTATGAAGGATATGTAAGTTGGATAAAGTTTTAACATACCACAATTTAAATGGGTTGGAAGACGTTGCGTTCCGATAGTTATAAAAATGTTTGATGCAATGCAATTACAGTTTAAATTCGATGATCTATTAAGTGGCGTTAACAGTGTGTGTCAGTATTACAAAAACATAATAATGTTTTTTTTTAATTTAATTTTATTTTATTTCAACTTCCACAAGCTTTAAAAGAGTGAAACTAAGTAACGTTGTCGATTGATATTTGCAATAAATAGCCTTTATACATCAGTAACGTTTACACGTACCCTCTGAAACTTTGCGAGTGCTTAAGCAACGATTGTACCGAGCCGCGTAGACAGTCCCCGATTTTTGTAATAAGCTCTCAGACCACTTCTGCCGCACTGCTTAGAAGGCCAGTTTGTAGTCATCGCTGTTGCTTTAACTAAACAACACTAGCGCATTTCATTGCGCCCGTTAAATTTTTTATGGTTTCTGTCTCGAAATAATATTCTTTGAATTAACTTTTCATTTTTTTTTAAAAAGTACAACATATTCCTTCCTTATTCATCCGTCTTATAACGGTGCCACAGCAAGGTGAGCCAGGTTGGATCCTAGCTTAAAGCACCGAGTAAAAACCCAAAACAGATCCTTCTGCGTTGAGTTTCCAACTTTTTTTCCTCACTGGTTAAAGGGGTAATAGTAAGTGTCAGTAGCTATTGGCTCGCGGGTAATAAAGGTCTTGCTTCTATTCCTACGCAGTATAACCCAGTCACCGGAAACAAAAAGGCAATAAAATTGCTATATGACTTAAGAAGCTAATAATCATTATATATATTTTATAACCAAACATTCAACGAGGGTACGTGTGACTTACAGCGTAAACTTGGATATATCTTATCATACAAAGTACAGATTTGATTTACCAAACAATTTATTTCACATTAAAGGGGCGATGGTCAAGCAATGTATTTCTTTTGAAACGTTAAATAGCGAAACGGCTCCACGCCCTTTTTAGAATAACATGATTGCTTTAAAGTACCGTTAAAATTTTTACAGGTTAAAGATCTTACCTTTTGTAACTACACTGGTGCGTTTTCCAGCTGGAAAAGCGAGATCAAGGACTACATCGACCAAAATCAGAGAAGGCCATTTAATAATAAGGGTGGGGCTGGCACCACTGGACATTTTACTCAGGTAACAGCTACATTCGTTATTTCATTCAATTGGCATTCAATGTTTATTTGACCAACAATTACACATTTTTACACTTTATATAATGGAAATTTATTTTTATTTTGTGAGTAATCAAATACTGAATAATTGTAATATATTACTTTAAAATTTTATAAATATGAATTTAAAGAAACACTTAATTTGAAATAAGGGCCCAATTTGATGGTTTTTCGATAAAATGCATATTAAACTGTTTTAAATAATCGGATAAGTCAAATATCCGTTACAACTTATGTGTTGAGCTGACATGATAGGAAACGTTTTACAGCCGAGGCGAAAGATATCACACTTTGATCTTAGCTTATCAATGAAGAAGATTATTTTTAAATTGAAAAACATTTTGTTTAAATTAAAGAAAATTTAAAGTAGCTACCCAAATGTTTTGCATTTTTGAAAAGTATATTACAAAATTTCAAGTAGAAAAAACTGCAAATAAATATTTAAAAATTGATGTACACACACGCACCCATAAATAAGGTGCTTCAAAAATAAAAAAATAAGTCAAATATCCGTTACAACTTATGTGTTGAGCTGACATGATAGGAAACGTTTTACAGCCGAGGCGAAAGATATCACACTTTGATCTCAGCTTATCAATGAAGAAGATTATTTTTAAATTGAAAAACATTTTGTTTAAATTAAAGAAAATTTAAAGTAGCTACCCAAATGTTTTGCATTTTTGAAAAGTGTATTACAAAATTTCAAGTAGAAAAAACTGCAAATAAATATTTATAAATTGATGTACACACACGCACCCATAAATAAGGTGCTTCAAAAATAAAAAAATCATGATGAAGTGGGTTAAGGTTTCAAATTAAAGGGCACCCTGAGTCATGATCCAAATAAGAATTATATCTTATCAATAAAAACAGTATCTGCACACGCATGCCCGTATACACCTTTTTCTCCTCGCATGTTGTTCTAATATACCACTATGTTGCTTGTTATGACTTTGATATTTCTATTTAAATGTTGCAATATAGGTGAAGAATTTATATTGAAGTTCATTGGCCTGCTCACATAAAGGGTACAAATTTGTTCATTAGTTTTACGATATCGAGGAAACCGGTCAACTGTGAAAATATCTAGTTGAAATTTTAAATTCCATTCCCTTACCTTAGATCCAGGAGCTTTATCGCTCTCAGTCTCTCTTTACAGTTCCTCATCGTGACCGAGAAGCATGCATAGACTCAGTTAATAAGATACGATCTATAACACTCCCTTGCATCACGACTCGCGTTGCTTATTATATAACCACCACTATAAATATAAATGTACAAAACCTAGAAAAAAAAACTTGATGTATGATATAACAGAATTGAGAATTTTTTTTATTGTAGCTGATATGGGCTCAAACAACTGGAGTTGGCTGTTCTTGTTCTACTTTTACGGACATTTCTAAACAATACCCACCATTTCACAAACAATTAATTGCTTGTAACTATGGAATCACGTAAGTAATAACAATATAAATATTTGTTTGTGTGTTTTAAGATATCATTTAAAACAAAATTTTACTGGGGCTCGCAACGTCACACAAAAATATTGTTCACTTTTGGACACTAGAGAAATATACTTAGCACCATCCTTTGTCTTTTAAAGTAGACTGCTTTTACATATAATTATTCATTATCATTCGCAAAATATTAAATATTTTATGTGAATATTAATTATAAAAGAACACTCAAAGCTCTCATAAATAATAAATCGTAGATTATGTAACTAAGCACCTTTAAAGCTTCTAGATACTGACAATAGATGCCATTTCAATCGACATTTAAAAGATATGGACTTTTCAAAAATTAGCATTTATTTAAAGAATAACTAGTCGTCGTGTTGATAAAAGGTCTGAGCTAAGCATTAAGTCTTTTATAAACAAAATACCAAAAAATAACTAGCTTTAAGAGATAGTGTCAAATTATTTGTTTCGTGATTTGGTTTACACTTTAAAATAAACCGTAATGTCCAAAATCTGCAAATAAATATGGAGCCCTTTAAATAAGTATTTAATTCTGATAAATGAACTTCAAAATGTTGTTCTATAATTTTCTCCGCTCTTCGTGGTACTTATTAAAAATTGTAGCCAATGAGAGACGTTTAGCAGTAAAATTCCTACAAAGCTCTTACCGATCAAGGTTTTGGTAGTTTTAAGGAAGTGTCAATTGTTGAGGGTCTGGCTTTCAATATTTTCAACGGTTATACTTTCTGCTATATTCAATTCAACAAGATACAGATTTCTATAAATTATAGATATGAATCCCCAAAATGGCAAGCAAAATAAAAAGATACAAATTTCAGGGTCTTTAAAAATTTAAGGTGTAGTTTTTTTAAATTAATTTGTAACAAACCTTTTCACACAAGATATTTACTCAATTATTTTGAAACTGCTATTCTGGACCGCAAGAATAGACAAACATTAAGGCGAATTAAGTTCTTTAAGACAAGTAAGAAAAACTTTCTTCAAGAGAAAAAAAGTAACGACACCCAAGGTGTGTTTTCGGCAGGAAACAGGGCAAGAAGATAAACTACGAAAAATAACAATTGATTTAGTGTCGCACTAAATGCTTGGAATTCTCCATAGGTGAAGCAGCAAATAAAATCAATGATCACAATTTGCTTACATTTCTCGGTGACCGTTATTTTGTAGCGTCCGAAGTATGTTTCCATTCTTGTTGTCATGCTTCATTCTCATAACGCACCAAAATTGCCCATCAAAAGAAAACTGATCCCAATTATGGTACTTTAATCTCGAAAAACCCATCAGAAAGTATTTTCGTTTCTTGTAGACCAATTTCAGAGAAAATTGATTGACGTAAAGGATGTAATTCCAGCAAACGAATTAAGCTCTCTTTATATTTCACTTCTCTAAGAAGAATTTAACGATTAACTATATAACGGTCAGTACCAACTTCACATCTTAAGAATAACCTTATTGAGCACATCACTGGTAATATGGTATTTTACCCCCTTAAAGCTAAAACAAAGTTTTATACACAGTAAAGATATAATTTCTGAATCGGCGGTAATTTCATTGCGCGAGGAACTTAAATCTTATGACCCTGACAATTACGTTGGAAAATCTGGATATGTGATTCTAAGGGCATTTTTTCAGACATAAAAAAGGAATAACCTGATTCTCACACTAAAGAATAATAATAATCAGCTAGGCTAATAACCAAGGCACCACCTTAGGCCCAAGTCATCGAATGACTTTTAATGTCTTAAACAGGTGGCAGGGTTACAATGCGTACGAGGGTGGTGGCAAGCCTTTCATGCCATGCGAGGCAACAGCGCCCTACACTACTTTTACCGCTAACCTCTACAAGTTTTTATGATTAGGCGGAACAAAAGAACATGGAGTTACTTAACAGACTTGATCACATTTTAAATTATGCCTCGTCAAAGAATTTGAGACCCAGTTAGTGACCGATATATTTGAGGGCGTAATAGCGAAAAAAGATTTAATTTCGTACAGTGTTCGATAATTATAATGAATTTACTGAAAGCCTTTCTGGAAGGGTACACTCCATGAAACTGTTGGAATTTGTTTTCAAAACTAATGTGAAGACTTCGAGTGCATTGAACGCGCTCCGGTCGCAACCTCTTGTAAATCAGTTGGAAAAATACTTTCTACTTTAAAAATTTTGAAGAACCACCTACTTTTTTGAAGCTGAAAGAAGAGACCTTCTCTGAGTGATATCCTTGTCCTTTGAACGAAATAACATACCATGTGGATTGGATATAATTTGGTCACCATTGTTGATTAAATGCCATTACAAATAGTATGTTATTTAATAAATTGCGACAAAACATCCGATGGTATAGGAAACAATAAAAGTCACTAAAGCTATATATGATTAGTGCAATCAACAATATGGACTTTTTATTTGCGATTTAGCTTTTGCAAAGCCTTCAAGTCAAATTCGAGAAAAGAAATCCCCAAGATTTGAAAACCTGTTCATTAACTTTGGAATTTTTCACTTATTTATGGTTTATTTTTTTCATTCGGAAAATTAATCGAAGAGTCTGGTCTCTACCGTTATTAGATCAAAACTGGTGAATTTTTTAAAGGGTTATGAAAAGGCTTTCAATTGGGACGCCATTTTAAACGTGCTAAAGACTTCATCCAATTCTGGCCAGTATGTTAACTGGGATAACCTCGTTCACTTATTCAATTTCTACTAGATTGCGATGGACAATAATAAGAAACACACGATCCAAAATTGTGAACACAGCTAAAGGAATGGTTGGGTTAAACAAAAAAGACGATGTCACTACAGAGCTATGACCAGCCAGAATATTGAAGGACAACAAAGATCTATTTTCAAATTTCTAGATTAAGCAATTTACCCATTCGTTTTCAATGTGCTAGACGATAATCTTTATATAATTTGCACAGGAAAAGCCGCTAGATTTAATACCAAGGATTTTCTCATCAATGAAAATATGGCGACTTACGAGAAGAAGATCAAGAGCGTCCAAAAGATTAACAAAAAGGCTTTCAAAACGATGATTTAAGAGAACATTTTATGAAATCCTTCATTTAAGATAAGAAATTTGAAATACAACGGGACATTCTAAATAATCACGGTGCATTTAACGGTAATAATTAGTGTAGGGAGATGTTGGCTCGCGTGGCATGATGGGCTTGCCACCACCTTTCTACGTATTGTAACTCGATGACTTAGGTCTAAGGTGGTACCTTGGGTATTAGCCTAGCTGATTAGATTAATGTTGAATTGCGTAGGAATATAGTGCGCAAGGAAATAAACTAAGAGATGATCGGCTTTGCAAACATGAAGAAGCAGATTCTAGAATGTTTTTTTTTTCTTTTTTCTAAAGTCAAAACCGGTAATGTAGTGGTGAGATGATCAGACACTGACGTCATAGTTATTTTCCGGGAAAATTGTAACCCATGAATCCTAAAGTTGCGGTGGGGAAGGGTGTTGGTGTTAAAAGTAATTGCAGATTTATCGATTTAAAATTAATAGCTACGGAAATGGAACCAAGTTTATGCAAATCACTTACAGGGTTCATGTATTTACACGGCTTCTTTTTCTTGTATAGGATAGGTAAGACCACCCAGTCTTTTTTACATGTACCCTGACAACCATCGAGCGGTTAGCTCTCTTGGAACCACAATTAAATTTCAAGACTCTTTAATGAATAAAATGAAAAAGTTTGTTTTCGTAGTCTATGGAGAACGACGTTGTGATTTGGTAAATGAGGAGCGATATAAAGTTTTTCATCGTTTGTACGCTCTGAAGAATATTTTAAAGCCTGTTGAGCAAATTCAAACTGCAGAAACGAGCGACTTTCCGCCCTGTAGAAAGGTTTTGGAAGAAAATGTGAAAAATGCATTGACATTTGTAGCATTTGGAACAATCCAGAAAAACCTTATCCTATTTATCCTTTGTTGCCTACCGATTGTGGTTGAGAGAATACCAAAAACGAAGGATTGAGTTCATTTTGGTTTGAAGGTCCGTGTGTTCCCTCAAAATTGGAAGAGTGCTTAACAGACGACCTGGAAGAAGAAGAAGTAATCAAACCATTGCTGCATTCGAACTTTGGCGAATCAGATTCTGATAAATTTCTTTTAAGCTTTAAAAGTTTAATATTTTTGGTTCCATGCAATTATCTTTACTTAATTTGAAAGAGCTACTTAGAATTAATATAATAATTTTAAACCTTTCCGTGGTGAATCCGGAAAACAGGAACACGTTTTAATCTTTAACCGATATTAACATCTACTACCTTTGTTGGTTATAATTAGGTTACATTGAAAATTTAAATTCCAACTCGTAAAATACTTGTCTTAAAGCATTTAATAGGTGGTTCTACAAAAGATTTTCGCTATAGAGGCTCATGGGAATTCAGTATGTTTGAGCAAGGCATCGTCTGCTAAGATACTAAGGCCCGCGTATAGACAATTTTAGTTTTAAATATTAACAGCGTTACAAATAGATAAATAAAGGCTAGGGTTGTATTAAAAGTATCTTTTTATGTGTTATGTATATTATAAGGTAGTCTGGTTTTAGTTATTTCTTATCTACTAACCTTGAAAGATATAAAATACTCAGCAAAAATAAATAATCTTCTATAGCAGTTAGAACTTTCACTTTACTGTTAAACTAAACGACAGGTAAGCCTTGTCTTAAATATTGGACGGCACAAAATTATCGGCCAACTTCGAGATTTCATTTTGACCGTAGTGACGCAAACTTACTGAAAACACGTGACCACCGATCTTTTGTAAAAACACCTAGTCCCAGACATTTTTTTCTTACTCTGGTGTATCTAGTTCCTGGGGTCCAGACGAGTAGTTTCAAAATAATTGGGTATATATCTTGTGGGAAAAAGTTTGTTACAAATTAATTTAAAAAACTATACCTTAAATTGTTAAAGACCCTGAAATTTGTATCTTTTTATTTTGCTTGCCATTTTGGGGATTCATATCTATAATTTATAGAAATCTGTATCTTGTTGAATTGATTAGGGCAGAAAGTATAAAAGTTGAAAATATTGAGAGCTGACAATTTTGACAGAAAAAAAATGTCGTACTAAATCCTTCTTCGGGAAAGCGAAATGACCATGGTAATCAATAGAAGGGCTGGCAACAAAAGCACAAAAAATTGGTTTGAACTTTTTTGGAAAACTCTTACTGATCAAGTGTAGTTTTTATCTCGATATTTTTAGCCGAAAATTTTAATAAGGTTAATGGAGCGCTTTTTCATAAATTTTCAGTGGTAACATATCACCTTCGGGCTTCGACATCAGTATCTATGACGCAAAAGGTGAGAAGAAGAGTTTAGATGATAACTCACTTACCTTCGCTGCTTCAAAATAAAACGGATAATAACCAATAATATAAAAAAGTAAATGTGTTCATTGAAATTTTCTCCGTTAAACTTGGAAATAAAATGGTTTAATAAAAATTTAATCGTTGATGACATTATCTTTAAATAACTAGTATACATTCTTGCATACAAGATTATTTCTAGCAGATGTGGTGAGCGTATTTTCGCGAAACGATGGAAATGCTGTTCTCTAATATGGTTCTCAAAGTCGCTAGGGGACGCTAGGGGGTTAAATGGGCGTCAGGTTCCCATGCAGCCGGCGACGTCACAGAGAAAAAAAATTACCTCTTACGACTGCAAAGTGTAGACCAGATTAGAAAGCATAAACCAAGGATAGTCCTTTTTATTTTATGAATATTTGCATTTATAAGCCGGCACATTTTTGATTTGGCCTTTAGTTACTTATTGCTTCTTTCCAAGTCTTTATGTTAAGATCTTAATATACTCTTTTCCAGTCCTTGGCTTAGCAAGGCTTTTGCCTTTCGCCCCTCCCAACTAAAAATTTGAGGGGGTACTAGGGGTTGTATTGGTGGGAATTATTGACAGATCATTTGGCCAACTGCTTCTCAAACAATTTGAGAAGGGTGCTGAAGATCTAAGAACATCTAATCTTTTTCAACTGAGTCACAATTCGCCAACCTATCCTCTTTCCCTGCTTGAGAAGGTTCCCCTGCACTGCCCCCCAAAAGTATTTACATTGACCACCGTGGTGACATTGCTCGAGATATACTACCAAGTCTGACTATTAGGTTGATATTCGGACATAGCAGTATATCTCGCGCTCGGTTGACACGGTTTTTACTGTGAATCATTTCTACAGTCGATTCAGAAGTCACTTGGTGTGTTATGGTAGCACTATGCCATCTAAAATACGCCTTACCCACAAGCATGTTTCCTATTTATTTAAACCACTTCAAAAGTAACTATGCCCAGTCATTTTTAGCGCAAAACTCGAAAGGCCGAACCTTGGCACTGCATGAGGTTTTTACTACTTTTCAAAACGCGATCTGTCTCGTGACTCATTCAATATCTTAACGAAGGGTTATAGACCAAAATGTACGCTTTTTTCTAGCAACATTATTTAAGAAAGAGTAACTGCATGTTATGACAGGACAGGTAAGGTTAATAGTTTGTTAATTACATTTAGGTATATGATTTTAATATTGTTTCATAAGTTATTTTAATAAGGGCTATTTACAGAGTAATGTCATCAGAAGAAGAAAATTGACCCTAGCGAGGCGCTGTGTAAGTTGAAGTGAGACCAGTAGTAGTTACTGCCAAGAGGAAACCGTTCAAAACATAAAGCTTGAAATCCCAATAGACCAGATTGAACAATGACACATTGCTCGTTTGAGATATTTTAAAGTACGCGGAAATGTCACCGGGCGGGTAACATGATAACAAGGATCGCGCAAAATTTTAAAGCCAAGTTAAGATTGCATTTTCCTGTGGACCTAATCTTTGATTAGAGGGTCATGATAAGAAGGATAGCGCGAATTTTGAAAGTCGTGTGAAGATTGTAGCTAATCTATGATTTGGTTTTTTATTATGTATGTAGGCTTGGTTGGCGGCCTATTTTATTTTATTTTATTACTTACCTAGTTTAAGGCTTACGGCCATTTTGTTTTCTAACGTGTTTAGTCCTTTAGAGGGCATTTGTTTTTTTCCCTGAGGTATATATGCTTTAGTTGGCAGCCATTTTGATTTTTTCTTACTTGCCTTACTAAGGGGTTGACAGTTTGTTTATTGACTAAGTAGAGGTTAACGGTTTAAATTATTGTAGGCATGAACGGCTTACCACCACCCTCCTAAGCATTGTGACTCGGCCACCTGTTTAAGGCATTAAAAATCGCAAGATGATTTGGGTATTAATAAGCTTAAAACTAAATTGAAAAATCGGTTTTAAGCAATATTTTTTATTAATACCATGACCATTATTAACTAGATATTCAAATTATAATTTATGTTACTACATGTGTAAGGACTTGAAATTTAATATTTATTATTCAATGGGGGAGAAAAGTATATACGAAATGTTTAGTTAAAAGGAACCACCAATGGACTGCATTGCTTAGGATGATAAAATAAGCGAATAAGTAGATTAGTTCCTTTAAACTAAACATATCGTTTACACTATATTCGGCTTTCTGTTGCAAAGCGTTTTGAAAATTTTAATGTTTACGTTTAGTTTTATTTTCGGTGAAATAGTCGCAATCCAGATTTCCCGCATGGTACTGATGAGTCCCAAATAGGACGAATTCGGTCTACCGTAGGAATTTCAGGCTATTTTATTTAATTTTATTAAGATTTTCACTGGAAGATCGATTTCGTCCGAGTTTCGCGTCATTTTGTTTGCTCGAAGACCTATGAGCTATTTGTAAGTTTTTAAATTTCTTGAAATTTGTTTAGGGGTAAGCTTTTTATGCCTTTCCGTAATGGACTAATCTACTGTTTCGCTTATTTTATCATTATCGGTAGGACTTGTGTTGCTAGACATTTTGTCATGAAACACACCTTTGGCAGTATTCTTATATCCATTCTCACTCTGTAGCAAATACATTTTTGGTTTTAGACCGACGAAAGAGAGGACAAGTGTGCCACCCAATTCATCTTTCATAAGTCCCGAGTTATTTTTTGATAGTTTCACTAAATAATATATGATCTTAAGGCTAGTCTGAAAATGCATAAAGATGATTTGTAAAAATAGTCAGTCTGAAACACAGCTTTACTTTTGATTCATAGAGATCCAATATCTTATTATAATGAAATTCATACACACAGGTTTTGTTGACATCAAGGATACTAAATACAACATATACTGGCCGATTTAACATCATCCTTATTCAAAATAAATTTTAATAGTACACAAATTGCTTATCAAAATAAATTATTTCATAACTTTTTCTTAGCCATTTCTTTTCCTACGAGATTTTCATTAAAAATTCTAACTCCTCTAGGAGGGGTATTACAAACACCGTGTCTGTCTGTCTGTTCTACACCCAGCCGTTAACAACCCTAGCCGTATTTATAATTATAAACGATACGAGAACGAACTCGATTTGTGCGGTATTACGTTTCCTTTTGAACTTGACGCTTTTAAACTGAAAACGTTCGAAGAGTCGAATAACCTATCAATTAACATTTTCGCATACGAAAAACGGTTTTTCCCACGCTATGTGAGTGAAAATCGTGTAACCGAGTCGAGGGAAATTGATTTACTTTTGGTGACAAATGGATGTGCTAATACATCATTTAAGCCGCCTGTTCAACAACTTCACCAAACGAGACCACCAAACCTTTTATTGTCGACGGTGTCTAAAAAGGAGTAATTCCGAAGACGGTATCCAAGACCATATGCGTGACTGTAATGTTCACCAACCACAACGTGTGATAATGCCACACAAGGAACCAGTTTTTAAATTCAAAAACTACGAGATGCTCCAAATGGTAATTTTAATTTCAATGTATTATGTTCAAAAATAATAATTTTACCCTTACATTTTAGGTTCCTTATACAATTTTTGCGGATTTTGAATCATTGCAATCAAAGATATTTACATGTTTGCCAGACGCATCTTTATCCTCGACCACGAGATTATCTTTTCGCGTCACGTGTGGGTTCTCTTACGTTATTATCGGACCAACAAGTTAGGTTAATCAAGTGTACATAAATAAGGCATTATCTAAAGATTTTATTATAGATGAACTGGTAAAACACGAAACATATCGGGGCAACGATGGTGCGTTGAAGTTTTTGAAAATGCTTATGGACGACTCCTCGATCATATCCGATAAGTTGAAGGAAAATATCCCGATGAAACTCACGGATGATTAAGAAAGATCGTACCAGTCAGCCACACACTGCTAGGTTTGCGAGGAAGTATTTTCAAAAACTTTTATCAAAGCCCGCGACCATGATCATTACACGGGGGTTTATAGAGTATGCGCGTGTCAAAGATGTAATCTGAAGTTGAGAGTTCCGAAATTTATCCCCGTTTTCCTTCACAACTTAAGCAGGTAATATAAAATATTATTTATAATTTAAACCAATTTTTTTACTTTAAAATCCTACAGATACGACGCGCATCTTATTATGCAACAAATCTCCCAAATAAAAAATAAAAATATCGATTGTATCGCTACCAACAGCGAAACGTACATTTCGTTTATGTTTGGCAAGTTGCGTTTTGTTGACAGTATCCGATTCTTGCCTGCCTCCCTTGAAACGTTGGTTGCAAATCTGACAAAGGGTGGTTCCCAAACATTTTCCGCGATCAACTCTGTGTTTAGTCCCGAAGAAGTTAAACTTCTCCTTCGCAAAGGGGTTTATCCGTATTCATATATGGATTCTGAAGATCGTTTCAAAGAAACACAACTACCACCTATCGACTGTTTTTACAATGATTTATCCGATGAACCTCTGAGTGAAGCTGACTACGAACATGCTCAAAACGTCTGGAAAACGTTCAACATAGAAAATTTGGGTAAGAATTAATTAATTATTGCTAGTTTAAATAAATTAACGATTTTATATCTTTAAAGGAGGGTACCACGATCTATATGTATTGTCTGATACACTCCTTCTAGCGGACGTTTTTCAAAATTTCCGTCAGATGTGTATGAACTCATACCGTCTAGATCCCGCCCATTCCTACACCGGTCCAGGATTTGCGTGGCAGGCGGCCCTTTTTATGACAAAAGTACGCTTAGATCTTTTTCTAGACGAGGATATGCATTTGTTCATAGAAAAAGGGATCCGAGGAGGGGTTTCAATGATAAGTCATCGTTTCGCTCATGCGAACAACAAATACCTCGAATCACATGACCCCTCCAAACCCGATAAATATATTTGCTATCTCGGTAAGAATAATCAAATTTTAATGAAAAATTTAATTATAATTTTTTTTAATTAAATTATAAAAAATTTAATTATAATAATAATTTTAATCAACAGACGCAAATAACTTATATGGAACAGTCATGTACGAAGCCATGCCCATGAAGGGTTTCAAGTGGGTTGAGCAGTCTCCAGACAGTGAACGGGAAATTCTAAGATGTCCCGACAATTCTCCGGAAGGATTTATTGTCGAGGTAGACCTAGAATATCCCAGCGCATTACACGATGTCCATAATTGCTACCTACTAGCACCCGAATCAATGTCCATTAAACCCGAGTTATTATCCGACTATTCCAAAACCCAGAAGACGAAATTGAAAATTCCAATTAAAGAAAGCCTACCGAAACTAGTCCCCAACCTTTTCAATAAAGAACAATACGTAGTTCATTGTCGAAACCTGAAATACTACCTAGAAAAGGTGCTCAAAATAACCAAAATTCATCGAATTTTAAAATTCGAACAGGGGGCTTGGTTAAAGACATACATCGACTTCAACACGGATAAAAGGAAGATGGCGGCTAATGACTTTGAAAAGCACCTATTTAAATTAATGAACAACGCAGTCTTCGGTAAGTAATTAAATTAAAAAAATATTAAAATTGAAACTAAAAATTAAAATTAAATTTTTTTTGGGTTCTCCTAAGGTAAAACCATGGAAAACTTACGTTAACGTAAGGATTTCAAGCTAGTCACGTCAGCTGAAAAGGCGGTAAAGAAAGCAAGTTCCCCGGCGTTTGAAAAATTCACTATTTTTCAAAATGATCTCGTGGGAATTCATTCGGCCAAGAAAAAGCTTATTCTAAACCGACCTATTTACACGGGGTTCACCATTTTGGATCTATCTAAACTTCTGATGTACAGATTCCATTATGATAATATAAAGAAACCGTATAGTGAAAGGGCCAAACTACTTTTTACCGATACTGGTAAGTACACAAATCGTCTAAAGCCATTTCAAAGTATCCGTTTAATATTTTATTCTATGCTTACAGATAGTCTCACGTATCAAATCCAAACACCGGATTTGTACGAAGATTTCGCCCAACAGAATGAAATGTACGATTTTTCTGTGTACCCCGAAAATCACCCTCTGTTCGACGAAACCAATAAAAAGAGACTCGGGAAGTTTAAAGACGAGATGGACGGCACACCAATCGAAGAATTTTGCGGACTTCGACCCAAAATGTACAGCATCCTGTCCGCCAAAGGCGAGAAAAAGACGGTCAAGGGTGTCTGCAAACACGTGGTGCAAAAGCGCGTCCGGCACGCGGAATATCGCTACTGTCTCCTAAACAGTAAATTAACTATCGCGGAGATAAAGCGCATAGTTAGTAATAAACATATTGTGTCAACTGTGCGCCAGAATAAACTTTGGCTAAACCCCTGTGATGACAAACGTTATATTTTGGATGACGGTATTGCAACTTTAGCCCATGGGCATTATAAAACTAAATAAAATATTTTAATAACAAATTTATTGAATGTTTCTTATACATTAATTCAGATATCATACGATCGTTTACATTTTTGTTTTCAGAAAATCTTTCCAATATACTAAACAATTTTATTCCCCAACACAAGTTAATAGCAAAATAAACGCAATAACCACCGCAGGTCTTACTAGAATTTCCTTGTAATTGAACAGAATTATGCGTCACAGTTATGCTGTTTCGCTCTATAAAATAGTTAAATTTAAACAAATCAGGGCTGTTCCCGAAACTCTCGAAGAATGTACAATTGAGCGATCTTGAGAGATATATCAAACACCAATGTTCTCCTACCCCATTGGACGTATCAGTGTTCACGATGTAAAGTGAAGGATACGTTTTCACATTCTTGGGAAGTTTGTCGGCAGGGAAGACTCCTCTGAATAAATATTTGGTATACGGGTCATTCTTGAGTATGATTTCAAGTTGTTGCGCGTCCATTATGAACTTTGGTCGTATAAAACTGCTCTGTTCTTGTCGATCTCGACCAAAGATTGATATTATGAATAGTAAATCACCCTAACTGTTGACGGCAATGATTCTCCGAATATTAATTCGAGACGAACGCTCCCGTTCTTTACCAGGTTGAAACAGTCAGTTGAATTTCCGTTGAGATCGGGAGTGAAGTCGAATACGAATAGCGCGTTTCCATTGGCGAATTCATCGTGGTCGATGAAATTTCCTTCGTCAATATTCCATTGACCAGTTTGAAGAAAGAGATTAGCGTATGATCGCATAAACAACTTATCTTTGAAATTTGGATTTAATGGTTTTGCCGGGACACTACTACCATCAAGGTATAGGGCGATTTGAGTTAGCGAAAAAATTTTAAAGTTAAAAGGTGACATTTTGTAGTCTCCCAAGTATGCATTCTAGTCTATAAATCCGATCACCACCTTACTCGGTATTTGTATAACATTATTGTTTTTAATACCACTGGTTTTGTAGTTTTTAGCATATTTTGTTCCCTTGGGAAATTGAAAATGAATTACATTCCGTACGGGTGATGGGATATTTCATTGTTGCCAGTTCTAAAGTTTTAGCGTGGGATAACATAATCTCTGGCGTCAATCTAACTTTTCTGACAAACATTGATGCGTGTGTGAAAACGACTTTGCATTTTTCACCGTCTGTGTGTAAACAAAACTCGTTTGAGCTTTTGATAAACTTGAAATTTAGGTCTATCAGGTTAGGAATAAGTCAATTTTGTTGACATATATCAGCTCGTACAACTCCTATCATGTCAATAACACATTCTTGGGCAAATTTGGCACTTTTCTTAAATCCGTCGTTTTTGAAAAATTCGTCAAATTTCCCAGCTTTGTCTTTATAGAATAGAGACGCGGTTAAGAAACTTTCCTTGGCTGGCCCACCATATGTCAAGAGCGTTTGAATCATACTCTTGTAAGGGTACTGTTGAGGGCGTGACGTAACTGATCTGTCACCCAATGATACCTGAACTTCGCCAAAGAGACTATATAAAAACAGATTTTCTGGACCAACTTTGTCCGCAGGAATTGTGGTTTTAGATACAGCGTCGTGAATATCGGTTTTGGTAGACTTCCATCTGCTTTCACAATTTTAACTTGAACTTGAAGTAAAGTATTTTTCAAATCAATGTACGTCTCCGAGTTTGCAGCGATACTAAAGATAATTGCTTTGTTTTCATTTATGTTTCATGTTGGATTATATTCAACCCATTGACTTCCTATTATGCCAGTTTGAGTATAAGGTACGAGAAATAAATCAAGTTCCGAGCTAATGCTGTTCTGCGAACTGGGGTGGGCTAACGACATTGTTCAATGATTACGAGAATATATCAGACTGAAGCAGATAACGTCTTTTCTTCTTCCTGGTTCGAACTGAACTGATGATGGGAGACGTTTTTCGTTTCATTTTACGTCCATTTCCACTAAGTTTACTCACTGCTTCGGCGGCTCTTCTTAAGGTTTCTTTCCCCGCCTCTTTCCCCCGAGATTTTAATAGACGTCGGAAGCAATTTTTGCTCCGGTATTTAAAAAATTTCGACCAAGGAATGTGGCACCCTTTTTGAGTAAAGGCATGGCCGACCGAAATGCCGAGGCTAATATATTTCCAAGACCATATCCTCTTTGCACGGCTACTCCACGGTATACCGGAATTGATCCGTGTCCAATTTGATTTAAGAAATAGTTATTATAATCGTTTACTAAACGTGATCTAGATTACGTGGATACATGTTCATCCTTTGACTCGCAAACCACAAATGAACAGAATAAAGATTTTACACCTGATTTTATAGATACTCCCATGTTCTTCGGGGTCTAAAATGAAGAGTGACGTGAACTTTTCCTCGTTCGAATTGTACAAGCTGACCCATTTCACTCATAATATTAATTTCAATGGTTTGAAAATTGTTATGCGCAATAGGCATATAATGTGGTCGTGAAAACTCTTTCTCAACAGTGTCTCCGTCTTTTCTTGAATACTTATAATACGTAATAATGGAACATCTGAATCTCCAACCGATCGACTTTGTATAATGTCCGAGTATATGAACAGAGAATGTAACACAGCGTCCATATCACAGCTGAAAGGCGCCGTCATGGAAGTTACTATAGTTACGTCTTTGCCTGGAGTTCTCGTGAATCCTAATATGATGGCGATTTCATGTGGTATGTAAACTTGGTTCATTTCATAAAGTTCAACAATTACACGACGGTTTGGTTTGTTGTAATATAACTAGACTCTAGCGACTATTTCGCCCGTCGTCATCAGTAGTCATGATTTCCAGTAAATCTTCAACTCCGTAATATCCTGGTGGTATTACTATATTAACGAAATCCATTACGTCGTAGAAATTTTCTATGTAAGTGTGTTTTCTCAGTGTCTTAGTCTTCTAAAGAATCCGGTAGAGACATAGTTTTCCAAATTCGAACTACACACTCTTCTTGAACGTATATTCCAAGTTCTTGGGTAACTGATTTTAGCAAGTCCAACTTCATACGCTCGCTCAAGTTTTATTGGTTCTGGTAAATACGTTCTAAACTTGCTTATAGTATGGTTTTTAAAATAGCACATAGAAGAGTCGGACGGTAACGTGATATAGAAACTCATAGTACTACAATTCCTTGCACCCAAGAGTCAAAATCTGGACCGTAACCACGCCAACGTTCTAGTAGTTCTTTCGTTCCGTCTGGTTTAGTTCTTTTCCTTAGAAATTTTTCGATTTTAAATAAGCAGTTTTCGAGGTCTTTCCCGATTTTCTGTATTTCCTCCTTGTAGAACACACCCGAAATGAGCTCAGTTTTCAAATCCTCCAGTGTATATACCGGAGGGTCTCTTGGAATGCACTGCGCTACTTTGAATATTTCCTCGGTATAATTGGCTTTGTAACCCTTTTCGAACGTGGTTTTATTCTTGATTATACGAACCAAGTCGCCTATTTCAAAAGAATATGAAACGGGAGGGGAAAAATTAACTTTCCCGTATAAATTTTGCCACACTTGTTTCGAATTTTCATTCTTCACTTCAACGGGTTTACATTTAATTGATTTGTGGTAGTTGTTATTATAAGCTTCCAATAAATCCGGTAATACGTCGATATATTTGTGCGTATCTTTCTCCGTAAAATATTGGTACATTCGAGACTTTAATGTTCGATTGAATCGTTCTATAATACTAGATTTTACTTCAGAGTGCGTTGCGAAAAACTTGATTCTCCTACGTTTTAATTACCGTTGTACCTCCTTGCAAAGGAATTCGTTCCCGTGGTCTGATTGTACAATCTTTGGTTTTCGACCTCATTCCAAGATTGATTTAAAAGCCTTAAGTATGGTCGTTCCTTTCTTATCCTTGGCTACAGCGAAAGCGTATTTGCTAAATACGTCTATACAACATAATAGGTATCGATATCCACTATTGTGGTTTTTGATATCTTGCAGGTCTGCCAGGTCAAGTTGCCATTGTTCGTCTATTCCATATACGATTGTCTAGTTTCTTCTGAATTTATGTTTTATCGGCTTGTGTAAAGTATAGGTATCCTGATGCTTTAGAAATTCTCTCACATCGTTTATGGTCACTTTAAGACCCTTTGCTCTGGTAGCCCGATAAAGACCGTGTATTCCACCATTGCTTCCGGGGTTCTTTACACTAAAGTATATTTCTTCAAGCCAATCCATTCATCGTACAGTTCAGTTTCCTTTCGTGATACCAGTACGCGAACTCAAATAGCTCAAAAACGATAATAATAAATAATAATAAAAACGCCGTTATAACTTTATGCGATTATAAATAAGAAACAAATAAAGAGCCTATCAACCCAGACGTAGTAGGATCGTTGCCTCCTTCCATGTTGAAGTCGAAAACGTAAGTGAAAGAATTGAAACTTGATATATGGTTATATTCTTTATTTCAAATTTATCCAACTCAATAATCCATTGCCATACATTGATTCGGGACTTGGAGGTAAATAATCTGAATCATCGTACACCTTCTCTGGTAGATCGTTAGAAATAATAGGTACATTATCAATGTGTGATTCAAAGGGGAATTTATTTTTTACAAGTGATTTGGGTACATTTTCCTTTTGGCAGCAATTCATAAAATTTATCCAATCCAATAATTTCGTGTTTCGGTTTGGTTTTGTATCCTTTAACTGATTCGTGTAAAATGTCCATAATATTAGATCTAACTATAGGGCGTTCTTTATAAATAAGTTCACCACTGGTGGACCATTCAATTTACTGTTTCGTTCAATCCACTTGTACAAAGCAATGACGGGTTTTAGATGTGAATCTGGTATCGCGATAGCTATTTCCGAATACCAGTCTTTCTTTCTTTTCGGTTTTTCAACGAGTTTCGCTTTCTTAGATCTTTTGTTGCGTTGTAATAAATAGTTGTACAACTCTACTTTTTGTGACTAATTAAGATTTTGATTATTTAAAACCGTTTTCGTATCCAAGTTTTGATTGCGAATTGAGTCGTCGATAAACGTCTTCGGGAACTAAGATCATCTTTCTAGCCATTTTTGATAGCTCTACTTATAGCCGCGGCTGCCGCACTGCTCACAATTGAAAGAAGTGGTGCTAAGAGTAACGGTCAAAATCCACCCTTCTGTATTGCGATGGTATTGGGTTGAGATATATTCCGCAAAATATGACAATGTCCCTTCAATCGCTTCTTATGATCATCTGACAGTTTTACATTGCCACGCAGAACATTTATACAACATTCCACAATAGCTTTAATCGCGTCGTTATTAGCTTATTTGATGGCGGCATTTCTCTGACACGAATTACACTTAGACAGATATTTTAAAAACTCCTTATGATTATGAATTCTCTTCATTTTGGGATAAAAACGGCAGCTTCTTCTCCTGGTAAAAGTCCGGTTCGAAGTCTGTGATCATCTGACGTAGTTGGTTTCAAGTCCACCCATAAATAGCCAAAGTCTCTAGCAATTGCTTGATGAAAGGCGTCGATGACGTATTTACTGTTCGTTGGAAAAATCTGTCTAGCTAAATGAAATATCGCCGATTTGTCACGTGGTGTCTTGAAAATTATCAGATAGTGCGCGTTTAAATTTAACGTTTTAATTTCCTTCCCAGGATAATACAAATTTTGCATGAGTACAAAAACCGACGTGTTTTTATGATGAGAACCTCTTATAAACAAATTCGTGACATCCTTGTTATTTGATATTTCACAAAGTAAATCATCAAGAATAACAAAATTCTTGACATATGGGTCTAAAATTTTCACGTCTAATAATCCTTCGTGAAATTCAACTGTAGGTGTATCATCTAATACCGAATTAAACAGTTTGGGCTGATATTCCGTATAGCGCCATATAATTATCTCTGGTGGGGGCGAAATACACGTATCTTTATATTTGATAAGACGAGCCACGAAAAAGGATTTTCCTGACTGAGTCGCACCTGCGATCAGACCGTTAAAGGATGTTGCAACCTGAAATCCATTTTAAAGAATGACACATTTTCCCTAAATCAAATAGTTTTTATTCATAAAAGTTGTTTAGCGTTACAGACTATTCTAGCGACCATGCATTTACAAAATTCTTCATTTAAAAAGGTTTCTAAAGTAATAAGTTTATCGTTTCACTTCAGAACCGCTGAAAAAGCATGATGATCCTGGAACGTCATCCTTCTCGAAGAATTTGAAATTCACCACCCAGCACCACCCTGCCTTCACCTGGCTATGTACATTCAAAACCTAAGTATTTACCCTTCATCATCACCCCTGCCTTTGTACGTTCACCACCTAAGTATTTACCCTTCATCATCACCCCTACCTTTGGCTGTTCACCATTTAAGTATTTACCACTGTACTCGCGGGAGGGACGGGCGGGACGGGAGGAGACCATCCACTGCACGTTTCAGAACCGGCTCGAAAACCCTACTGTTGCAAGTTACGGTTACAGAATGGAAACAAAAGATATGGTTCTAAATATACCTCTAACGATTAATATCAATTTTTACCACTTTACGAATGAGCGTTTGTCAGTAAAACACGTACACACACATATTCACACTCATTTCGTGTAACTGTAGAACGACTTGCTTTAAAAACTGCGATTTCAAAAGATCTGGTCTCGTTTGCTCTGCAATGTGTGGTATGAGCTGAAGTAACCCATACAAATATTTGATTGAAGAAGACGACGAGATTTATAATTTGCGATTTGTAAATATTAGGAAGTAGCTGGGGAGCCCGACCTTCGACCGGGTCCCACATAATTGCATTGATCGTATAATTCGTAAAGCCATAAATTTAATCACTGGTATATTAAAGATTTTGTATCTCCATATATTTTCTCATGTATAAAACGACAATACTTATCGTACACCGAGGGAAAGGATCGCACCAAAATTTCTACACAATATCGCGCAGTTTCCTAACAAAGATCCAGTGGCGCACCCAGGATTTGTTTCGGGAGGGGGCCATGAAGATCAAAACTCTTTCGACTGCTTTAGTTGTAATAATTAGCAAAAAACCGAGTTTTCTTTTTGTTCTTGGAGGGGGCCCGAACCTTCTGCCCCCACCCGCGTGCGCCACTGCAACGATTTGTGGGATCAAAATGGCAATATTGAATAAATGTGATTTTTTCTGGCTTAAATTTAATATCTGATATATTAAATATTTTGTATCTTCAAAAATAACCGTGTACCACTATAAGAAACACCGTTGATCGTTTAGAACCGGTATATTAGAATGTATAACGCCTTTACTCTAAAATTTCGAAGTACTCCTATAGACTCCTCTAAGAAACCTTTTAGACTGCTTTAGAACTCTTACTCATATCAGTAACCTAGCTGACCCCTTTAACGTCGTGTACTGTGTACCTCTATAAATATCAGTGTACTCCGATTAGGAGCCCCATAAACCTCTTTAAACTACCGCCAGAGCCATGCTAATTTTTTGGGCGTGGGGCAAATGTTTTAGACCCCGGGCTCCACTAGCCTTTTTCAAAATGTTATTGACTTTCTCCTCTTCCTTGACCTAGGGGCCCCAATCAGTACCTCATAAGCCGTTTACTGCCAGGACCCGGGGATATAGACCGTTCTCTATTAAATTAAAACACGTGGCCTGTAGAGAGAAAGGAAAGCCCATCGACAGTTCGAATCCAAATGATGAAAAACGATACATCGCCAAAGAAAACATCGTGTGCTTATTATATAGTTAATTAAACAGTTTTGGCCATTTCCCAATAAAATGTTTTCTACAAATAAATGTGTTATATGTGTATCACCGGTTTTCGTTTTCCAGATTTTAAAAGCTAACAATCTAACCCTAAAGTGATTCGAAATAGTTATAAGAATGCTATCAACAAGGTGAGTATTTACCAGACGGCCATTTTCCAAGATGGTGAACGAAGTAACCGTCAGATACCTTTAAAAGTGTTCTCAGCGTCATAATCAAAAATTATACCAAATTTTAAAACAATCGGACTATATCATTCAATTTTGAATGCGAAATTCGGCATTGCAGTCCGCCATTTTCCAAGATGGTGGACGAAATAACGGTCGCAGATCCATACGATTTTGTATCTATGTTCAAAAGGCCGTAATAAAACTATATACCAATTTTCAATCATATTGAAACATAGTGGAAAGTTACGTGGAAAACCTTTTTGGTTGCCGTTTTCCAAAATGGCGGCCAAAATAACGGTTGTACACCAAAAACAAATTACAATACTATTCAAAAAGCTTTAAATGTATAATGTACCAATTTTTAACATTTTTGGACACTTTCATTTAATTTATGTCGTCTGGGGTGCTTGGCGACCATTTTCCAAAATGGCGTCGGAAGCTCACGCTCTAGAGGTGGGGACTTTTAGTATATTTTTTTGGGGTCAAAAACTACGTATGTACCAATTTTCATTTTTATGGGAAAATGTTCCGGGACAAACCGTATCTGTCCTGGGCTAATGAGCATTTCTAAAAGGTCTGTCTTTCCGTAGAACTCGCCCTTTCTAATTCGTTTAAAGCGTTTTTAGCCAATTCCATTAAATTAATAGACGAGCCAAAAGCCACTCGGCGTGCCGTTCTCGGTAAAGATATAAAACCTACTTCCCCAAAGGAAGGCACTCATGTTATCACTCTCTTTTTTCCATGTCTCAACGAAACATAATATTACATTATCAGCTAAAACATCGAATAAATGAGCATTTAAGGACTGCACGTTATGAATATAAATACACACCTTCCTTTCTAAAAAGGGCAAAGGTATATGTTTAGTTTCACGTAATCTTTTGAGCTCCAATTCAACGACATCGTTTTTAGGGGCATTTGGAACTTGGAATTTACCTTCAATATACAAACCGGAAGCTGTTTTTGCTCAACTACAAGCCACGTACAAGTGAGACTTTGCTAACTTTTTCGACGGCTTACAGTGCACTACCACAGAAGAGTACGTGTCGCCTTGGCTTTTGTGTATAGTAATGGCTTCGGAAATAACAAGAGGAAATTGTTTCCTAGTCACCGAAATGTTTTGTTGCTTCCATTTTATCGAAAACGTTTTGAGAAATTTCTCAACGGGTGTCCGCAACCTGCTAAAATCATTAACGTTATACAAGCCACAACTTCTTTGTCTTAAAATTTTACCGACATCTTTGTCATCAAATTCCAACCAAACCCTAAACGGAAACTGAATTCTGTTTCTATTAATGCCATACTCTTATTTTCCTTAACCACCCCGTTGCGCCATTCGTCAGTCCGTCCGAGGTGTCAACGTTGTTAGTCATCATATATCTTAAGTCCTTCGGAAGGCCATATGTATCGGATCGCTAGTGTTGCAACTTGCGTTAAAATATTACTTTTATCTTTGGGACTTAAAACTCCGTTGACAACATCGACTGCAGACGACAACGCTTTTTCAGTCTCCATCCTAGAAAGTTTCACCGAGTTTAACTGATTTACTTCAACATTGGTGGCGAAAAGATGTATCACATAAACTGGAGGCGTACGTTCAGTTCATACTTCCAAACTAGTGAAAAGATATACGTCGTCCGAAATCATTTGACCAACTGCCATTCTGTTTAACGCTTCTGCAAAAATGTTATCGTTTTTCTGTCTCATAATTTCATCTAATTCAGAAAATTGAAATTGCTCCCATGTAGGATTATCGATCAATGGAGTGTATACATTATCAAACTCATTTTGACTTTGAAATGAAAAAGAATCGCACACCGGCCGAAGCTGTTAAAATCGCCAACAATTAAAACTGACACGCCACCAAAATAGTCAGGGCATGCCATAATTTCCTGCAATCTAGCGTTTACTCGATAAAAGACTTTTGACACAACCATTGATATTTCATCAATTATTAATAATTTCAATTGTTCAAAAAGCAACCTACACTTGTGCAGAGTTTCACTTTCTAACCTTGCGATATTTCCTGCAAATTGACTACCAGGTAAGCTAAATGTACTATGTAAAGTTGCACCACCAATATTAAAAGCCGCTTTTCCCGTAGGAGCGCATCTAATAACCTTTGCTTCTAATGGATTAGATCCTGGTTGTTTGTTATAAAATCTAGTAACTGATTCGTAAATTGCGATAATCAAAAGGCTTTTCCCAACACCGGCACCTCCCGTTACAAACAAACGTAAAGGAACTTCCTTCGTTTTTACATGGAACAGGACCTGGTAAAAAATCTCCCTTTGCTTGGAATTTATCTTCCGAAGAATATCATAATATTCTGAATCGTCCACTAAAGTAACTGAGGGTGAAACGGTTCTGTCAGTATTACCATCAACAACCTTTCTATTGATGTGGTGGCATGGTGAGCACTTTCGCCTCGCAGCAAGAGGAGCCGGGTTCGATCCCAGCTTGTTGCACTGGGTGAAAACTCGGAACAACTCCTTCTGCGTTGAGTTTGCAAGTTATCTCCTCACTGGTTAAGGGGTTTTCCCCCGAGCTCTTCGGTTTCCCCTTCCATAAAAACTTGTTGTGGTTAACGGAAATAGTTAGTGTAGGGAGCTGTTGGCTCGATCGTGTGGCATGCATATAACCCGGCCACCTGAATTAAAAGGCTTCGAAAGTCGCTGGATGACTTAGGCCTAAGGTGGGGCCTTGGGTATTAGCCTAGCTGATTATTATAATTATTATTAATGTTACCTACAGCATCTTGCTGCGTATTCACTAGGAAATCGGGATCAACCCCGACCACTAATTTATCCACTTCATTTTGGTGTTCTAATTCCGGTTGAATATTAGTCAAATCGGGCTCAACCGATTCATTCTCAAAATCTTCTTCAACAATATTTGCTCCCGAAAAAAGTTATTCGGATCTTTAATTAAAATAAAATTTCAGTGACTAATAATTTTAGACTGACCACGTTTTCTAACAAACCCAGAATCGCCTTTTAACTTCAGCCAGTTACCAAACAATTCGCCATCACAACTTCCGTCAACATCATCATCGTGAATTTGGTTACGTGAATGTTTTCGACTTTTGGCATATTCATACCAACCCGCAAACTGCGATAACGCTACAGCTTCCATTACATCTGGCCTCTGGACATAATGGTCCAACAAACCACCGGAAAATACATCAATACTGTCATCGGGCAACTCACGAAGCTCCGTACTGGTTTTAAGAATCCGCACACGATCTTGTGCCAAATTCGTGTTAATGAAAATACAAGATCTACTACTTCTTGATACTGTAATTTATAACCTACTATAAGCCGCTTCCTGCGCGCTTACCTCATGGGCATTTAAAAACTTATTAGCTATAAATTTCAATTTATCTTTTACGGTACATTTATCTTTTTTCGCTTCTTTCGCAGCGTCACGTAAAAGCATTGACATTCCGCGTTGCGACTTTCCAATATAAGAAACAATATACATAACACAGGCGTATGCGTCCAGAACAAACTGAACATTTATGTTCGCTTGGCAAAGACGCAAAATATCCTTGTTGTACGGATTCACCCAAGTATCTTTCGGGTGTCTTTTCTATAAAACGGGTTTCTTTTTCAACCGTAAGTTGCAGCTGAAACATATTCATCTTCCGTCATTTTAAATTTCGTTAGCAGCTTCTCAAACGTGTCTACACAAAATTGCGCTTCATTCGACTGCAGAGTATCGTAAAGCAATTTACAATTTTCTTTGCACTTCATGTCTTCTCCTGGCAACCCAACCTTCCTAAGCTTTGGATCATACACGATAGTACGAGGCATAGGTGGAAAAGGAATTCCGAAACGACAAATATAAATATTTTTAACCTTCTTTTTGCACGTTATCGTATGTCTATGCATTTGTAACTTCGTTTACAAATTCAGATTTTCATCATTGAGATCACCAGCGCTAACTATTATATTATCAATAAAGTCTCCTACTTCTTGGGCATTGGACAAGTCATCCTTCAACCTCGGTGGGCCTTTTATCCAAATAAGCCCATGTTGATGAGGGGAACCCCTTTGCTGTATTTCAACCCTAAAGTAGTAATCTTTAATGACACCGAGGGTACCTAATTTTCGAAGAGCTTTAAGTAGAGCTCGAAAACGATGATCAAAGTAACGAGCGCAAGTTACGGGATCTTCCTGAAATAGTTTTCTCTTTTCCGCGTAACTTAAATTTAACAACTCGTGAACCTCTAGCCTTTGTTGACCGGAAGTCACGCGCAAAATGTTTAAAAGTTCGGGCCACCTACTTTTGGCGGAAGAAAGCGTTATAAAAAACGTCGGAATTCCCAGTTGTCTAATCATAGCTAACATTTCCTTCTGCCTGTGTTGCCAATAAGAAGGAGACGACTGAAATCTTTCAAGCACTCTATAACCATCATCCAAGCGTGTCAAGAGCACCCTCACTCACAAGATGAGCTGTATAATTCTAACCATCCTTTTTCTTAGATTTTCTCATGCAAACCTGAATAGATTGACTCACTTTCAATGTTTCCAATTTAACAAAAGAATAAAAATGTTTCGTAGAGCTCTTTGCGCATCTGCATTCAGAATTACGAATCTCCCACTAAACAATATCCCCATAGCTTCCTTTAACTTTAAGCTCTCTTTTCTGACAAACGTAAATACTTGGAAATGACAATTCTTCCGCGTCCTCATCAAACAACAGAGACATCGGTTTCTGCCCTTCTCCCGGATCAAATTTAACATGCATAGTACTCGTCGGCAAAAAATCAGCGGACGACACCAATAACGTATCCTGATTTCCAACTGGCACAGAATCAACCAAATCGGGCTCATTCCACAAACCATCGCTGTCTCTATCGGCATCCGGTAATTATCGTGCCAAACACGACAACAAGTCAGCATTACGCACTGTTGACTGATGATCAACAACAAAGTCAAGCTCTTCTTGATTTGGGTCCAATAAACTTCTATTTATAACGATTTCATGCATCTGATACAACGGAGAGGTTACTAAAACATTAAGGGCCGACATAATTTTCTTCGGTCTAACTGTTTCATACATAAATGGCCACTTGTATTGCATTCTTCTCATAAATTCAATCTGAATAGTATCCGTGTCACGGGGCAACCTGGGTAAAACTGATACCGTAGACTCAATATTGATTGGAACATTATCAACATTCCCTTTAATTCCTCTTTGTTGATCACATCCCAGCCTTCTAATTTGCATAAACGGTATTCTTGGTGATATCATTCGTTCTTCTAAATTCGATATATTAACTAACTCATCTGGAATGGAGCGAAACACAAAACCATTTTCGGGGCTAAATTTTGGTACTTGTTTTTTCTTTACGGCCAAATTGCAAGCGCTGCACAGAAAAACAACTTCAGCTAGTTCGCGTGGTTGAATATCAGGTACAGCCAAAAATATATTGGACTTCACAAAACTTCCAGATGCTCTAAAAAAGATTTGAACAGCTTTCACATTTCCTAGTCGGTCCTTCTTTTATGGCCTTAAAATAAAGGTCCTCAATATACGGAAGTGTATGCTTGGTAGTGGATTTTACTTGCGGGGGTTTGGAAGGCGGCGTTGCTTTCTATGGGAGGGGTCTCTGTTTCTTCCTATTTGAATGATTTTCTCGGTTTCTTCCTTGGCAAGTAAGTTTGAGGGATTTTTCCAGAGCCGAATATGACCTTTCACACTGTAAGGCAGGGGTTAGGTCGGCCGTCACATAGTTTGTGTGGAAAAAAAGGGGGGGGGGAATTTCGTTACGTTAAACGTTAAAAAACTTAACGCCATATGACGCCACAAGGGGTAACAGGCTCTGTGCGGTACAATTTTACTTAATGGTATCCGCTAAACTACTTATGTTATTCTAGTTATTTAGGTAATAAAAGTTTTATTTAGGTATTAAAAGATAGAAAACTTAGTTACCTTTTGAATAAGCCACCGCTTTTGAGAATATTTAAGAAATTTGTTCCATTTATATGGTTTTCTAAAGCGGGAAAAACCGCTGCGTCGAATTTTGCCAATATTTTGAAAGATTGGTGTAGATGCACCAACGACGAACGGAATTAAATGTTTGAACTGCGCTACCTAGAATTCGAATTCTGTGTAATAAAAGTTTTGCGATTTTTGGAGTGCAATTGTAAATTATTTCTCGTAGTTGCTTGAAAGAAACAACGCCGCTCCTGCCTATTTCTTAGATAATTTAATGTCGTTTTTTTTTTCAAAATAGGAGCTATGGGCGAGGAAAAATCAAGCCTTTCCCGAGATTTTGGACGGTGGTAGTCAGTCACAATGCACAGATTTTGTTGAGTTAAAGTACAAAATTGGATCTTTGGGAACCGAAATTGAAGAGCTGGAGTGCAGGATTAATATCGGGTTTACGATACTTGATGCGTAAGGCTTGGTGCTGTCCTATAGGTTGCGTTATAGATGGTCCATAGCTTTTTTTAGTATGGGGCTGGTTGGCGCCGTCAGGCGCCAAAATTTAGTTAACTACATGATGTGTTATTTCCTTGGATTCCGTTATGAGTGCGGATATACCTGCTAAGAATATGCAGGTCATTAGTCCTACGTTATCCAAAAAATATTAAAATCTAGGAATTTAAAGAATCGTCCTAGGGAAAATGCACTGGAAAACCAACATTTTTAAAAATTCATATCTTCGTAAATATTAATTTCCGCCAAAAAAATAATATTAAAATAATCCCCATATTGCCCTCTATCGAAAAAAAATAAATGAAAAAAAACCGGTGAGGGCAGCTTTAGTAAAATTTTGCGGGCTTATTTAAAAGGTAATTAATTTTTCTATCTTTTGATGCCTGAATAATTAGAATAACACCAGTAGTTTAGCGGATACCATTAAGTAAAATCCTACCCTCTGTGCTTAAATATTCCTTGATTACGCAAAAGGTAAAAATCAGGCAAGTATAATTTTTCTAGTTGTCATACTGAAGCTATTATGCTAGTTTTGTAAATAGGATAAAAACGATATGCTTTAAAATAGGACTAAGGACCGGTTTCACCTTGGAGCAGGGAAGTATTCTGGAGTGGAAAATCCCATAGCGGTAATAAGAACGTCCTTTACCGACTATTGTTGTTAGAATTACCCAGACTACCCCGGTTAAACCAGTTTTTGGTCGGACGTCAGCTTTATCTGCCATCATTCTGGCTTGATGACGTCCGACCAAAAAGAGCATGATGGGAATTTGACAAAGTCGCAGGTGGCGCCCGACTTTTCCACTCCAGAATACTTCTCTCCTCCAAGGTTTCACGTGCTCGAGCGACGTCCTGCAGTGTTTCAATTCGGGTGCCGCCATACCCCTGAGATTTTTTTAAATTTAACCACCCTTGATGCATATATAAACCTTTGAGGGGTATAAACCTCCGACCCGCTTAATTTGTCCTTGACGCACTTGCCTTTCTGCCTTCCACTGTTTTACTATTACAGAATGTCTTGGTTATTTTGGTCATCGATTGAACCTTTCAATGGTTCTCAATTTTATGATTTTCTATTCCGGCCTTCATTCTCATACTTTTGAATTAAGGTCGAAAAGTTAAACCCAGAGACGATGCCTTAACTTGATAATTAATTTCAGGTGTAATTCTTATTCAAATTTTGGCCTTATGGAACGTTATACTTTCAAAATTAAAATGAGCCTTTCGAAAAAGCATTTTAGAAATATCACGTTGTATGTTAAATAAATTGTTAATATTTAATTTCTAACATTTTATATCGGTTAATATTTTTTAGAATGATAAATATCACAAGGATAACAAACACGACGTTTAAATAACTTTTCTCCGAATTAGTGCCAACAGTATAAGAACACTCATGTGTATTGAACAGTTATAATTAAGTATTTTCACAGTTACAATCCGTTTTTTCCAAAATAACAAATAAATTTGTTATAATAAATAATAAAATGCACTTAAGTGCAAAATGTGCCTGAGGTCAATTCTTTTACAAAAGGGTTTCTACGATCAAATGCTCTCTAGAAAGAAAAATCAAGAAGAGAAGGCTGTTCGAAAATAAAAATGTTTAAACAAATCGTTTTCGTTAATAAAAATAAGCCTGTTTAAAATGATAGTGAAAGAGTTCGAAGCAAACGGCAAATATCGATAATAAAATTCATCGAAACCAAATTGTGAAGATTGGCATCAGAAAGGAAATAGAAGTTTGGGTTGGACGTCTGAGAGAGTTGATGGGAACATGTTGACCAAAATAAAAATCCCATAAGATTTCTTGTGGTTTCAATTGCATCGTTTCTTGAAAACGCTCTGCACTGTTAAAAAGATTTGATATTGTTTAACAAAATATATGTTAAAATAATATTGAAAATAAATGTTTATGTATCATGCAAACCTAGGCTTAAAAACCCTGAAGTACTTGTTATGAATAAATTTTAAGTCATTTGTTTAGCAACCACCACCCGTTTTTCATTTCAAAGTTTGATAAGCTCTATGTCGGGGTTTGTTACTCATTTACACATTTAAAAAAAGGTTTGGAAAAAGTGAAGATACAAATTTTAAAGTCTGGGGTACCAGCGCACCAAAACAGTGTTGTGCTAGAAAATTTAACCACGGAGTTTCTTCAACAAAGTAATAAAAGGAAAGGTCTCGAGATTAATTGTTTTAATTTTAACCAAGAGCAATTTGTTTCAGAAGCTTCTGACGAGTTAGTAAGATTAAGAAAGATAATATATGAAGCCCGAAGAGGTTTATTCGTAAAAAGATTAAACGTGCTGATACCTGCATTGTGGCCGAGAGAGGAATTACTAGGACCAAACTGTAATGGTTAAAAATTTATGACTAACTAAAATGTGTCATATGTTAAGAAAAACCAAATGTTTTGATAATCTTAAAACGGAAGGTCAGAAATAGAACATCTGAAAAAATGTTTCTACGTGCTATTCATTTGTTGTATCGTGATGACGTACGGTAGTGGACAATCAGTTTATTTTAACCCTACAAATTAATTTGTTTCTGCCCTTAGATATAACTATTAAAAAAATCGATTTTCTAAACCATGGAAAAATAATTATTTTATAATTTCATTATTTTCATTGGATACATACACCCTGACAATTTAAAAATGCGATCTCAAACATGTTTTAAGAAAAAGGCCTTGATCGCGAATTTTAAAGATAAATAGGTACTTGTATTACATTTTAATCCTTATATCGGAATAAATGAACCGAACGTTTTAAAAATATCTACTTTAAATAAATTTTAAAATTTAATGGCTAAGATTCATCATTTGTTTTTGTTTACAATTTTAAAACGAGTTTAGCATCTGAATAAGGAAGATCTTAACGCCGCTTAGTCGATGTTTCATTTAGCCTGGGGTCCAAAATGTTTAATAAGTTAACAAATGCATTTGAATTTCTAAAAACAAGCGTGGAATTATCTTAAACTCTTTTATTAAAGCATTTTTTACCTTTCTGGCCATGTAAATTGCTTCATAAATAATTGTTTTACCTTAATTTAAACAACTGACAAGATTTTTATGAACACAATTTGCTGACGACTTTATATAATACGTGAAAAAGCTAATTGATTTCGCTGCACTTAAGGTATAATGTAACTGATTTGCTTTACTTAACAAACAGACAGTGGAATTAAAACAATTGTTGACTTTACATTATCCGAGAAAAACCTTATTGATATTTCTGCGCTTAAGTAATAACGAAATTGATTAAGTATTTATCAAAACCAATGTCATACTTACGAGTAGCTTAAAAATGTTAATAAAATTAACGGTTTTTAAAACAAGGAGACTATAATTGCAAATACTTATTATATTTTGTCCCTTCATTTCTTGAGGAATTACCAATTATCTTCTTTAATAAAATTTATAAAGTTAAGTACATAAATCGAGGATTAAATATCGGTGAAATTATTTTAATTCTAATTATAAATAAAGTAAAAAAATTTGAAATAATGAATTAGAAAAGAACTCTTTTAGTCAGGGACTAAGGCTTTCAAATCCGAATTCCCTTGAACTTCTTGGAAAGCTTCCACAAAAACGTGTGGTGTCTATGCCAATTTGACATTTACAGTTACTTGAAAATATGGTTCAAAACATTTTCTAGTGTTTTGCGTCGTTCGGACCATATTCTTTCTCTCAGCTCGAAAGAAACACAATACTTAATTTGTTACGGAAATGTTTCGGCGAATTTCCCGCACTGAAATTCTAACGACCCCATTGTTATAAACACTACAGAACTTATTTTTGCCCTCTGGTCTAAAATGGAAAGCATAAACACTTACAGATACTTGGCATCTTCTCTGACCAATGACGGAAGGCGCGCGCTGAGGCACAGATCGTAGGTTAACGGAAAATACGAACTTTTACTTTTATAAATATTTTTGCATGATTTCCAGTTATTAGTTAGATATTTAATATTTGCTTCATTTATGATGAACACCGAATCTTCGGGCATCCAGTTTAAAACAGTGAAATTTCTTTCCATACGTAAAAACTTTGCTCTTTCTAATAATTTTTGCACCCTTGGTTGTTTTTCTATGCTCTATAGTAACAAAATATTTATCAATCACGTGAAAGTTATCAAAACTTAAAAAAATAATGTCCTACCAAAAACATTGTCTCTAAATCTAGATATTTCCCTTAAGAGACTAAGGTTGTCGTTAAAAAAATTAGACGAGGTTAGCCTTATTTGGTTCAAACGATATATCTTAACATAAACTAAAAACCATTATTCAGTACGATTTATAATAAACATCTTACTGTTGGCCCGTCTTCAGTAAATGTATAAACCGAAATACACTTTTCTCTTTACAAACGTTCTTTAAATTCACCACACGACAAAATGTTCTTCAAACTGATATACACCATTTAAAACCCAAAAAACCCAGAGACCGCTAAGAATATTTTCGTAGTTAATGTGATTAGTTAATTAATTTTTAGTTGTTATTTATAATGTTTGGATATTTGATTGTTGTTGAATTTTGATTTTCATTGAAATTTATTAAATAGCCCCAATATTAACATTATAATAAATATGAACTTTGGCATGGTAACTTCGAGTACTTATTTATATCCCTTCACCTTCATTGAAATAGCAGCGTTTGGCATAGCGAATCCGATATTTCCAACCTTATAACATAAGTTAATTTTAATTCTCTATTAAAAGCCTTTCATAACATCTGGTTGAAGAGGTAGAAAAATGTCAACGGTGACTACCTTAGGTTGCGACAGATTCCTTCGCACGTGGCCTTAGCTCGAAGAAAAAGGTTCGTTAAAAGACATTCTCTAACGTTTCCGTGACACTTTCAGCAAAGAAACCAGTTAAAGTCTGGCGATAGATTCCGCATCAGAATAACCTTACACATAGCTTTTTAATATAGTTTACTTCCCTAATGTTACGTCCCCGATAAGACTCTATGAATTCGCTTAACCTAGTTCTTTTCAGCCTTTTTAGATGAAGCTGTTTTTACTTTCGGATTAATCATGAACTGTAAAAGACATGTATAGGGCGACTTCGAATTAGAGAAGCGAATTTATGCTACTAAGCGTTATTAAATGGAAAACGTACGAAAATTAACGAATCGCTTTTTAAATTTAACAAATTATCCATTATTTATCTTAATTATGCTTATTATTAGACCATAAATAAAGGTTTTAGACTTCAATATTTAAAGAAAATAATTAAGTAAATGTGTATATTAGATAATATTTGGAATAGCTTTTTGAGCAAGGAAAGAGAGTTGGTTTCGAGGATATTTTTACCCTCAAATTTTAGGATTCAATATATTTTGAGGAAGTCAAAATAATTGAGTACATTCTATCCCTCTTCTCAACAGAATTGGTCACATCTGATTTCGAGAAGTTAGAAATTAATATTGAAAAAGAAATTAGTCGGGATCTACACGTAACCATGCAGTATAAAGATTTAAAATTTCTTACGAATAATAATGTATTACTAAACGAATGATAAATTTTCTTGAAATATGTATTTGAGAGTAATTCTTCGAAAGTATCCGTGTAGTGAAATTTCACTGTTAGTAACTCTCCTTTGAAGTTGGACAAATAGACCAGACAGAGGACCAAACTGGCCCCCAACAACCAACCAGACAAGAGTAATCGCCAAGCAACGGTTTTCTTTGCCTCTGTGACAGCTGTAAAATAAAGATGTTAGGATTTCGATTCACCTAGTCTTTCCACTCTGGGTTGTTGGATCCTAGTACAGTTTTTCACTATATTATCTTTGCATATGGAAATCTACCAATAGTTTTAACAGGATACGGCACGGGGAACGGTACGGTAAGGTAAGTTAATGCAAGATAAAAAATTATATAACATTATTTAAGAATAAAATATAAAACAACAAAAATGAAAAATAATAAAAAAGTATTGGATATAGTATATACTTAAATTTAAATAAGAAACAATAAGTGCTAGTTCCCAATTTTTAAAGTTTCAAAAATTTGATAAGCCTTGCCATTAACTTGAAATAACTGAAAGTAGGCGTTCTCATAACCAATTAATTGTTATTTAAGATACTACAGTTTGGCGTGTCCTTCTTTTAAACCTTTTTGAGACCAAATACGTATTTTATAAAGCGACACCCATATAAGTTTTGATAAACCGTTGATATTTCTCAAGCCTAGCCTTCTTGAATTGTATAACATTTGGTTTTCTAATCCTGTTCAGTAGCTTTATTGAAAGGTGCTTAGCCAGTTCACAACAAAGTACTGTACAATCTAAAATCTACTCCAAAATTAGTATTCGTTGTCTGGAAAAAATATACTTTACGGTTACGTAAAAGATGAGAAAAAAGAAGAAACAGCTTTTGATAACGGCGTTGGCTCTCGATAATTTCTGGAAAGTGTTGAAACTTCCTTCAAAGGCAAACGCAGTCACCAGAGAAACGGCCAGAAGCGAGAACAGCAGCATGATGCAATTCATTCTCCCCAGAGCTCTGTGAGGCAACAAGACCTCTTGAAATTCCATCTGGCTGTCCAGGCAGCTCACGATATGAAAAACGGGTCTCTCGTACATGGGGCAATGATATCCAATTTTGGGAACGTCTTTGAATTAATGTAGATGGATCCCCAAGAAATATGAAACACGTCCTTCATAATGACAATAATTGTAGTTGGTATTTAAAATCCAAAAACATAACTAAAATCATTCCTAGATAACTTACACCCGATACTACTTTAAGTACAGTTGATTTATCAATTATTTATAAATGATGTTTTATACCCGAAACAAAAATTAAGTAACGTTTCTTTAAAAATAAAATTTTTGATTTTGTCATATTATCTGAGTTCTTACAGCAAATAATTTATAATTCAAAAAAATAGTCTAAACACGTAGAAAGGAGCAATACCAAAATGTTGATCGACACAGTATTTATTCCATTAATTTAGCATATTTCTAACCGTACTATAATTTCTACGAGATGGCAAGTTTCATGCCCACCAAAATATTCGCATTGCTCATTTATTTTTAAGAGTATTTTTAAAATTAAATTAAAAAGGCAAGTGAATATTTTAAAATTAAATAAAGACTGCGTTAAATGTGATACAAATCCTTTAGACTTAAAATAAATTAAAAACTGCTGGTTCACGGTGAACTCATTGAAATATTTCGAAGTTAAGATGTTTAACAATTTCATGTGACTTACTGGCATAGTTGTGGTGTTTCTAAGTCTAAAATTTAAACATGTATTAGTTAAAAATATATTCAAAATTGTTAACTAAAAGTTTAATTTAGGTTTTAATAAAAATTAATAACTGTATGATTAAACGAAATATAAGCACAGTTTAAATAAAACTGGAGAAATAATCATGGTGTAAACAAATATATTTTATTATTTTGAGACGTAAATGTGTCATGCGACTTTAAGTGCCGTAAATTTAAACACGTTAGATTAAAATAAGGGATTTATAAAACGCCTTGGCTCAAAACGTCTCCAATGATATTATAAATTTGTTTCTCCCATAAGTTTTTCCAGTTCGATTTTATATTTTTATTTTAGCATGGTAATTCATAAGTCGAGTAGTTTTAAAAATATTGTAAGTTTTTGAAATTTCAGTGATAGGGCGATTTTCTGTAAAAAGGAAAGTTAGTTTTCAGGGTAAACAAATAATGTATGAAACTATAATTTTTAAAATGTTTCTATATATATATATATATATATATATAAATATAATTTAAGTATTGAAGGGGGCTCCCTACACATTGAAATAGTCTAAGGTGCGTATTTATTCTGCACGCATTATGCTTTGATTTTTATTAAATAATATGCGCTTTCCATACAGCAGTCCAACTCTTAGCACTGTTCTTGAAGTGGTTCGGAAATTCAACCAGGTTCCGTGTAAAAGGTGGTCCAAACAAAGACATAGACGATACTATCCTGGCCAACTTTATTGCTTACTCTCGACGTGGTGTCAGTGTGTCAGAATTTATAGCCCGGTGTACCTATAGTAACAAAGACCATACCACCGGAGGCCTATCATCATAGTGCCCTACGCCAGCGTCCCCCTAGCCCGGACAGGTGACAAATCCAGCATGGGTAGCAAAACCCTACTACTGATGGTCTCACCTTAGACGCAAGCCAGTCAACCCAGCAGAAGGTGCAGCAATGGGTGGACCAATCCCCACTTCGCACACAGCAGTGGGATTAAGAATGGATGCTGTAGCAACTCCAGCCGACACCCCACCTATGGAGGCAGGGAGTCAAGCCCTTAGGAGAGAGCTCCTAAAGGGGAACGACGAGCACACAGCAGCCCAAGTAACCCGGCACAGCTGGCACCGGAGATCCCGGTGTAAGCCCAAAAGGCCGGGAAACAGGACCGCCGTGCCCTCATACGGAGGCCCGCCGCCCCACAGCAGGCTACCCAATCCGCCGAGGCGGCCAGTTTGCACGGACCCTCTCCGTTAGCCTGAGCCGAAGATCAGTATCCAGCCCTAACCTGACCGAAGTCGGAGGTGGAGATAGGACCATTTGATCAGAGCTAACATCTCCCAGTGCACCACCGCCCTTATGGGTTACAAGAGCCCGACTCCCCGGTAAAGCCACCAGTTATTGCACACTTAAACCCATTTAGGGCCCTCGACGTGGTGTCAAGTGGCGCAAAGGATACCCTAGAATTGCGCCTGTTAAAGCTTATTTAAACGCTTAATTGTTTCAGCGACGGTTTGGAAAGAACAAGCCTCTAAGGTCACCAGATGTGCTATGGCTCGAAATTTCTTTCGGCGCTTCATTGATAAGCACGTTAACCAGAAGCCTTAACGACTCTAGAAGAATTGTGACAGAATATTGTTTTTGCCTTCCTTATTGTCACTCCCGATATGATACAGCGATAATTTTGGGACCTCATAAATTTGAACCTGATCTGTATGTGGTTGCTTACTTGTTTCTAAATGATTTTCATTGAATAAAATATCAAACTTTAATACAATTGTGTTTTGTTTAAAATGTGTTAATATTAGCTATTACCTCCTTTAACCAACTGGTGGTTTTTCAAGGTCTAATATTTTTGAGAAAAATCAGTTTTTTTAACTGGATCAACTTCATTCGTTTTCAAATATGCTCTATAACATTATCATGGAAAGTTTTTTTTCTATTCGTCAAAATTATTTTTTAATAATGTTCATGAACTCCTTTTCAAATTTTTGAAATTTTAAATTCTTTACCTAATGCGTTTATCCTAAAAATTCTTACAATGTTTATTAGAAACTTAAATATACTCTTTTTATAGTTAAGCTTATCAAAAAATCCTATATTAAAATATAAAATCCTGTTTTATACCTTGTTTAACTATTTATTGTGTACTGTTCTAAAGGCGGTTTGGCAAAAATAAAATATTTCTAAACCAAATATTTTTTTTTAGTTAAGATACCGATTCATTACTTAACAATCGCTCAAAGTAATTGAAAATAATTTTTATCTATTTGTCTTATTTACTATAAGAGAATTTATTGCGATAAATAAATTTCAAAGGAAGTGTAAGAAACGCCAAATATGATACTTACGTGACGTTTCGTAGATTAAGGAGGACATATCGCGTCTTGGAAATCATTTCACCAAATTCCCAAAAGGTACTTTCTGGAAAATGTTTCAAGTAATCATCTAATTCTTTTAATTGATTCTAAAGGAAAATATAAGAAGCTGCATTAATTGGAGTTGCGATAAATTTTAGGAACCATAGATTTATTTTATGATTAAATTGTTAAGTGATAAAGTGAAAACCATCCTCTAGTGCTAAATTTCAACGCTTCATCGAAAAACATGTTAGCCTCGGCTGTATT
Source organism: Leiobunum rupestre (assembly GCF_980474605.1). NCBI lineage: Eukaryota > Metazoa > Arthropoda > Arachnida > Opiliones > Sclerosomatidae > Leiobunum > Leiobunum rupestre. The sequence goes on along the minus strand of NC_143384.1, from coordinate 55,627,116 downwards.
TATTGTATAACCACGTACTCTAAAAAACTCCGAAAGATTTGTGAGTTGTTCTGCTATTAACAGAAATAAGATGTATTGTTTATATCAAGCTTGTATTTACTAAAAGCGAAAACTTTATCAACCAAATGTTTCTTGTAAACCTAATATGATAAAACACAAATTTTTACAATCTTAATTTTCAAATCTTTCTTATATTAATAAACAACTTTATTTTTCACCGTACATATCCTTAAGACATGCATAAAATACTTTGGTTGAGTTAGTGGCTCCAACTGCGATAAGTTTTGTAAGATTTGTTCCATTACTGCATCATAAGGACACTTACGGAATTTTTAAATCACCTACAGCACATAAAATATAATAATAAATAGATGATAAAATGTATCCAGCTTCATTCCATTTTTTATTAAATATTCAAATTTTTCTAAAATAAACTGGTCAACTTTTTTTTAATTAATATAAAAAAAATTGCGAAGCCCAATTAATGAATTATTGTTAACCTAAAGCTTCCCTCTAGATATAGCAAAATAAAAGTTTTTTGATAAAGCTAATGTTTGTAAAATAAAATCTTACGTTTACGAAGATAGACAAGGAAAATGCGTGATATTTGATAACTGTTTTTGTAGAATTCATAGCGGAATATTATGAACTATACTCTAATCTTTAAGAAAGATTTGTTTCAAACGGACACTTTTGCCTCAATTGTATATTTGCTACAAAATTGTTATTTCAAAGAACTTTTGACCCTTTGGAGCCTATCTAGACAAGCCGACTCAACGCAAATATCATTAAACCTCTAAATAAAACACGTCTTCCTGGATGTCAAGTTTGTTATTCGTGATTTCAAGACACAAAGTTGTCTTCGACGCCAGTAGTAGGAGAGTGTATGTTCAAGCACTAGGGGGAGCAAGGGGAGGCAAGGGGGAGAAGGGGGAGCAAGGGGAGGCAAGGGGGAGAAGGGGGAGCAGGGGGAGGCAAGGGGAGAAGGGGGAGAGAAGGGGGAGAAAAGGGGGAGAAAAGGGGTCGATACTTAGAGGACAGAGAACTGAACTACTTTGATATATCAATACTTAGAGGACAGAGAACTGAACTACATTGGTATATCGATACTTAGAGGACAGAGAACTGAACTACTTTGATATATCAATACTTAGAGGACAGAGAACTGAACTACTTTGGTATATCGATACTTAGAGGGTGGAGAATGATGTACAATATGCTTACTATTTAAAAATGCAGGAGTCAAATGTCATATCGAAACATATTTATTCAAAATTCGACGTACTCCATCATGTTTTGAAGCACTATATTGATGAGCCTCAACATCAGCCCCCCGTCTCTTTCCGGAACATTTCCTTCCGCTTCTCGGAGCTCCCAGCGCCTTCGTATCACCAATCTCCATAATCGGTCAACAACACTAGGAATATCATATTGTTAATACACTATAAAGAAATTTCGGGTAGTATTTTGAACAACATACTGTGTGCCTCGCACGTTAGGTTGAGGGTGAGGTGTCTCGTCCGCCTCCATCTGTGCATCAGCATAGGATTGTCCGCTATAGAAAAATAAATTAATACACCCTTCCTAAAGCATAAATATATTTAAGTCCGTACCTGTCGCTTATAATTTCTGATATTTCAGCTATGATAGCTAACAATAGGTTATCGGCACGGTCCCCGGGAACATCTATCATGGGGAAAATCTCCTCCACTATGGAATTTATGATACTATTTTAGAACAAGGATAAAATATGTTAAAACTTTAATACATGTCATAGTATAGATGGCATTAAAAAAAAAAACAAAAACAAAATAAAAACCCAAAAACATACGTTATCCCATTGGCATTATTCCCCGTTACGACAGAAATCATTGCGTTCGGATTTGGTGGAATTTCCTCCAAAAGCGAGGGACTCGGGGCGTAAGGGAGCGTGTCAGCATCAGAACTACGCAGAATTAATTTTACAATAGAGAAAAATGTGGATTTAACCAACACATAAAATATTATACTTACTCATATTCAGGTTGAGAGGACGGCAGCCTAATAGCAAAGTCGATATCGCGACTGTACTCTCCGGAACTCTCTGAATAAGTCCTGGAACGCTTAACCATTTTTAGAAAAGTGTCTTGTCGATTTGTGATTCTTAATTTCAAGCGTGTCTGGTATTTATACCAAGTTTACCCTTTCTATATTATTTCAAGAATCATTCCAATGTACAATTTATCGGCCTTCCCGGTTTGTTTAATAAACAAACTATTTATTTCACCATTATCTCTTATCATTTCTGTTGTTCATACAGTTCAATTATTGAATACGAATTTTGGAAACTTTTGAGTAATTTGTTGAGATTATGGTATCAATGACGAATCGTCATTAGTCACTTATAAAAATTTTGATTGGACGATCTTAAGGTGACGTCAATCTTCATATCTTCCATGCACAAATAACAGCATTTTTAAGTATTTAGATTGCGGAAAGTTTTGACTGATATCATTTTATATCGTCATCCTTAATTAATTTTATTGGATGGCGTTAATCACGTGATAATAGTATCACGATATAAAAGAGAGGACGTATATGGGATATCTATCCATTATCGCTTTGACTTTAGTCAGCCATCACGATTCTGTACCTAGTAAATAAAATTTCAATTATAATGTTTCTCTGTGAACAATGTCCCTCTCAGTTTTCCGCGAAAAAAAATCTTTTCCGTCACGTTAGTGAAAAACATGACGAAAAAAGGTTTTCGTGTGATGAATGTGGAGCTGCCTATACCCGCCGCGTTAAATTAATATCCCATATCCAGAAACACCACCGTAACTCTTCGGATAACCAAGAACAAAGATCCGATCCATCTGTTGATGGAGCCGTTCACTCGCCGCGAGCCGCCGGCTCACCTACCGAAGTTTCCAACCAAACCGTTCTTCCCACTGTACCGGTAACTCTCCCCTTCGTACCGAAGCATCTCAACGCTATACCGGCGACTCTCATGCCAGCACCGAGACCTCTCCTGCCCGTACCGAAGACTCTCAGCGCTGTACCGACGACTCTCCTGACCGCCCCGGGACCTCTCGTGCCCGCTCTACCGTCGCTCGACCTCGCTCCGTCGACTCTCAACGCTGTACCGACGACTTCCCTCTCCGCAGTGAAGGCACTCAACGCTGTACCAACGACTTGCAACGCTGTATCGTCTACTCACCCTGTTGGATCGACAAACGATGTAATTACCGCTAATCCCGATCCGAATTATCGAGAAGGTATTCATTGGAGTCAAGAAGCCGGTCCCTCCCATCGGGCTGACTACGTTCCTAACCAAAATAGACTAGTACATCGCGTCAAACGTTCACGACCCGAATCGACAGGAACTCCAGCTAAAAAAAGACGGAGAACGGACTCTTTCAATTTCAGGGACAGTCAGTTCAACGATGATCTTTTAGCAAATATTGTTTACCAGGAGATACTAGACAATGAAAACGACGAAAATGCGGGAGAATTTATGCAGCAGTGGGAATCGGCGAACCAGAGTACTCAACCGGAAAATCTCGACGAAAGCGCACCCGCGCCGGATCAATTGGAGGAGATATTCGCCCTCGATGATAACGTCTTCGCCGCACGTTTCACCCCATCGCGAGTGGAAACGGATGTGGAGCTTTTCATTACACGTCATCGACATGCGATTAAAAACTACGTAATAAATAAGCTTTCAATCAAGAAGGGATTAAAATGGTACCTAACAGTCCGATGTCGATACACTCGTCCCTTGGCCAACGAAGCGGGATTGGCCGAGGTAATGCCCTATTTCCGTGGATGTTCCTACGCCACGTTAAGTCCGGAAGTGATAAGTGAACAAATCGATGAGAGTATTAAAAAAATTGCGCAATCTATGGCGGAGTTCGAAAATCAGGGATCGGGATGGGTTTTGGATCGAATTCTTTTTCTCCAAATCAACATTATCACCTACGCACCGTTAGTGGGTGGATCTTTCATCGAAACACCAGTGAGACTCGTCAACAAAAAGGCTATCATCAACGTAAGAAATAATGACGAAAGGTGTTTTCTTTGGTCGATTTTAGCCAAACTGTATCCCGTAGAACGTAACCCTAATCTCGTACGCAACTACATTCGGTATGAAAACGTATTGAATCTTTCGGATGTTAAATTTCCATTTGAATTGAATTCGGATCGGATAAAGAAATTCGAAATCAACAATGACATTTCCATTAACGTATTCGCGTACGAGGGTGTAGTTTTCCCGCGCTTCGTGAGTGAACGAGTCGTCGACGAATCTCGACAAATAGATTTGCTACTTCTAGCCGAAGGGGGAAAATTCCATTACTGTCTGATAAAGAGTTTAAGCCGCCTCCTTAGTGACCATACCAAAAACTGTAGAAAAACCTACTATTGTCGCTATTGTCTCCACCGTACGGCCGGAACGAACGCGGAAAGTAATCACCAAATACACGTGGATATTTGTAAATCACACGGACCTCAACTAGTCAAGATGCCTACTAAAGATCCAGTTCTCGGGTTCAAGAAATATGGATGGTGCCAAAAGGTAATATTAAATTTTATTTCGAATTTTTGTTATATTATAGTTTACTAACGATTATATCCTCTAGGTACCTTACGTAATATACGCCGATTTCGAGGCTATTTTACCTAAGGCGCATACTTGCATGCCGGATTCTACTTTATCCTCCACTACAACATTATCCCTCCACATATCATGTGGTTGGAGCTATTGTATCATTGGTCCGGATGGGAAACCTAGCGAGCCCGTAACGTATAGAGGCGATGGAGCTACGCTTCAATTTCTAAATGCGCTTCAACGGGAGGAGGCGATCATACTCGAGAGGATAAAAGAAGTCAAGCCGTTGAATCTGACAGCCACCGAAGAGACGTCATTCCAATCCGCATATATGTGCTACGTTTGCAACAAACGATTTACATCGAAGGATATCAGAGTTCGCGATCATGATCACTATAGCGGTTCGTATCGCGGGCCAGCCCACCAAAGTTGCAACCTTATGCTTAAAGCTCCTAAGCACATTCCAGTATTTATGCATAATTTAAGCTCCTACGACGCGCATTTAATAATGCAACAAATCGGGACGGTGAAAGATAAGGATATCAACTGTATTCCAACAAATTCAGAAAGATATATTTCTTTTTCTCTCGGAAAACTACGGTTTGTCGATTCGGTGAGATTTCTACTCGCCTCATTGGAAACTCTAGTAGCCAAATTATCGAAAGGTGGAGCGGCCAAGTTTCCTATTCTCAATTCCAAGTTCGCGCCGGAGGAAGTCGCTCTGTTATTACGCAAGGGAGTGTATCCGTACGATTTCATGGACAGTATCGGTAAATTCGCAGAAACGTCTCTACCTCCAAAGGAAGCTTTTTTTAACATCCTCACGAAGGAAGATATAAGTGAAGCTGACTATCAACACGCTCAAAATGTGTGGGATACATTTGAAATCGAGAATCTAGGTAAATAGATCTTATTTTGCCATGTATTTTATTTCCCAGTATGTATTTTATATTTCATTTTATTTTCATTTTTAAGGGGAATATCACGATTTGTACGTCACTTCCGATTGCTTACAGCTCGCGGATGTATTCGAATCGTTTCGAGCCATCTGTTTAAACTACTACCGTTTGGACCCTGCACATGCATTTACTGGACCGGGCTTTGCGTGGGAGAGCGCCCTCTTCATGACGGGTGTTGAACTCGATTTACTCTTAGACCAGGATATACATTTGATGATCGAGCGAGGTATACGCGGAGGGGTGTCGATGATATCACACCGTCACGCTGTAGCAAACAATACGTATTTACCAGAATCGTACGATCCTGAAAAACCTGATACTTTCATCACATATCTAGGTATATATATATATTTTTTATTTATTTTAGAACGTTTAATTAGTTAACTATAATTTAATTATCCCTTTGTATCCCTCCCAGACTGTAACAATCTTTACGGGACAGTAATGACCGACCCCATGCCGACGAAAAACTTCAAGTGGTGCGAAGAAAATCTGGATAGCATCCTAAACCATCCCGACGACCATATCAAAGGATATATACTGGAAGTGGATTTGACATACCCTAGCGAAATTCACGACGATCATAACGATTATCCATTAGCTCCAGAAAAGCGTCCAATTTCAGTCGCGGAACTATCACCATACTCCAAGACGCAACTACAACATCTTAACATTCCAGTAAAAGACAGTTTACCTAAGCTGGTTCCAAACCTAAACGCGAAGAACAACTACGTCGTACACTACAGGAACCTTAAATATTACGTCAGTAAAGGGATGAAAGTTGAAAAGGTTCATCGAGTACTGACGTTCGACCAGAGATCCTGGTTACGGGACTTTATCAACTTTAACACTGAGAAGCGTAGAACAGCAGTCAATGACGTGGAACGAGATTTCTTTAAATTACAGAATAACTCTGTTTTTGGTACGTATATTCACCTTTCCTTTAAAGCGAAATTATATTGTATTTCTAAAAAATATATATATATATATCCAATTTAAAGGTAAAACGATGGAGAATTTGCGAAATCGCATCAATTTTGTTCTCGCACAAACTCCGGAAAAGGTCACTAAAAAGGCGAATTCACCGGCATTCGAACGGTTTACGATCTTTAACATGGACCTTGTTGGGATTCATTTAAAAAAGAAGAGTTTGACCCTGGACCGACCCATATACACAGGATTCACGATCCTCGAGCTCTCCAAACTCCTGATGTACAGATTTCATTACGATGTAATCAGAGCGCGGTACGGAGATAAGGCGAAACTCTTATTCACCGATACCGGTATGTTAATTTCTTTTTAAAGGGATATATTTAAAACAAATGTATTAATAAACGTTTCTCTTTAACAGACAGTCTTACTTACGTCATTGAAACCAAGGATCTGTACAAGGACTTTGGAGAGCAAGCCGACAATTACGACTTCTCCGCGTATCCCCAAGACCATCCGCTGTATAGTGCGACGAACTGCAAAGTTCTAGGGAAATTCAAGGATGAGCTATCATCGGTCCCCATCCAAGAGTTCTGTGGCTTAAGGCCGAAGATGTATTCCATTCTATCATCCAATGGGGAAAAGAAAACAGCAAAGGGCGTCTGTAAACGTGTCGTCAAAAAATACGTTCGACATGAGGAGTATAGGGATTGTCTACTCAACATGAAAGTCACCATGGCGAAAATGACGAATATACAAAGTAAAAAACACGAATTATTTACAGTGCAACAGTCCAAACTATGTCTTAATCCTTGCGACGACAAGCGGTACATTTTGGAGGATGGAGTGACGACTTTGGCTCATGGTCATTTCAACATTCCCCCGCAACAGATTGATTAACCCGCGCCGCGCGATAAATTGATGATTAACCCGCGCGCGAAATATAAATATCTTAACACGCGCACGCGATGCTGGGGCCCACCCGCCCGCCCGCGAAAGAGTTTGAAATGAAAAATAAAATTATTTGAAAAACTTTATTGAAAATCTCTTGTACATGAATTCTTCAATCATACCATCGTTCACATATGTATTATTCTGAAAATTTGACACAATATCATACATTTTAATACCCCTACATCTATTCATAGCGAAATAAACGCAATATCCGCCGCACGTTTTACTATTATTACTTTGAAGTTGTATGGAATTAAAGGTAACAGTTTTGCTATTTCTTTCAACGAAATGGTTAAATTTAAAATAGTCTGGTGGGTGACCAAAAGAGTCGTAGAATTCTGTATTTTGCTTGGAGGAGAAATAGATGACAGTCCAGTGCTCTCCGTTAGTATTCGATAGTCCGGTATTGACAACGTAGAGAGAAGGAAATAACTTCACGCATTTCGGTAATTTATCAGCCGCAAATACACCGCGAAATAATCCTTCGGTGTAGGAATCACGTCGCAAAATTTCGGTTAATTGAAGCGTATCCATTAGCTGCTGTAATCAAAGACTACAGTTCTATTTTTGTCGATTTCTACGAGGTTTTGATATTCAGCGTAGTATAGTACGGTGACCGTTTTAGGTAAATCTCGATCAAACTTTAATTCCAATCTCACGCTTCCACTCTTTATCAAGTGAAAGTGATCCACCGAGTGAGAAAGATCCGGGGTGAGGTCGAAAACGAATAGGCAATTTCCTTCGGCGAATTCTTCACGGTTTATTAGGTTACCTTCGTCAATATTAAATTGTCCAGTTTGAAGAAACAGGTTGATGTACGACCTCATCCACGTATTATTCGTAAAGTTCGGAGTTAAAGGTTTATGTGGGATGCAAGTACCATCGACGTATAAAGCTATATGGTTTACACCGAAGTTTTGAAAATTAAACGGCGATTTCGAATAGTCTCCTAAATAAGCGCTCTGTTCTAATAATCCAATTACGACTTTCTTAGGAATTTGAGAGTGGAATAAATTGTCGCGTGTAGACATTTTTGATCCCACCGGAATGGAATACGTATTACATTCAGATCGAATAATGGGGTACTTCATGGTTCCACGTTCCAAGGCTTTGGCGTGGGCGAGAATAATTTCCGGAATTAGTTTAACTTTCCTGATATACAGCGTCGCTGTTTCGAATTTAACTTTATATTTCACGTCGCCCGACGATTGTATACAAAACTCGTTTGGGTTTTTGATAAATCTGAATCGTAGATTAAGCATATTCGGTAGAAATCGTGATTGTTGACACATATCGGTGTGGATGGTCCCAATCATATCAATTGTTCCCTTTCTCGAAAACGCCATTCTTTTCTGAAATCCTTCGTTGCTCGTTAGTACGTCAAAATTTCCGACAGTGTCCTTGTAGAAGAGAGAACTAGTCAAAAAGCTTTCTTTGGCGGGTCCTCCGAACGTTAAAAGAGTTTGAATAATGCTTTTATAGGCGTAATTCTGAGCGGACGCTGTAACTGATCTCTCATTCATAATTAAATGAACTTCGCTGAATAAACTGTGAAGGAACAAGTTTACAGGACCAACGGTTTCTTTTTCGTAGTCTGGAACGGTTCCCCCAGATTTCACTATTCTCACTTGCACGTGGAGAAGTGTCTTAGACAGATCTAAATAAGTCTCGGAGTTTCCAGGAATATCAAAATTAATGTTCGAATTTTCGTCCGCGTTAGAAACGGGATTGAATTCCACCCATTCTCCACTGACGATTCCCGTTTGCGTGAGTGGAACCTCGAATAGATCCAATTCAGAGTTGGTACATTTACCGGACTGTTGATGAATTAGGGCCATTATTTCGAGAATATATCGGAATGTTTCGGTATGCGTCTCTTTCGCTTCTTCGCCACGACTGAACTGACGAGTTGAATCTTTCCACGCTTTCTTTTTATACCGTTTCCAGACATTCTTTGTCTTACCATATCCTTCAACTCTGAAAGCGTCTCCTTTCCGATAGTCGTACCGTGATTTTTTAGTGAACTTTTTATCGGGACACCGCTGGCGACGTCGTCTGCTACTTTAGCGCCGGTCTTCAAAAACTTTTTCCCCAAGAATATCGCCCCCTTTTTTAACATTGGGACGGCTCGACGAAAGGCTGACGCCAGTATATTCCCTAATCCATAACCGCGTTGCGTCGATGTTCCCTGATAAAATGGGATCGAACCGTTTCCAACTTGAGATCGATAATAGTTCTCATAGTCGAGGGTATTATTCGAACCTAATTTAACCTGATTTAAATAATACCTTTCGTAATCAGTCTCGCTTTCTCGGGCTACGGTTTTCATGGTGCGTATCGTTCAACAGCCAGTAATGAAATGGGAAGGTCGCATCCGTTCAGGTTTCCTTTTATAACATTGCCCACGTACGTCTTGGTCTAAAATGTAGAGTAATATGAACCTTTCCTCTTTCGAACTGAATGGGTGTACCCAATTCGGACAAAATTTGAATTTCGATGGTTTGAAATTTATTAGTCGCCACCGGAATATAATGTGGTTTGATGAAATCTCTATCAACGGTGTCTCCATCTTTTCCCTGCACGCTCACGATTCTTAAAAGTGGAGCATTGCAGTCGCCTACAGCACGATTTTCAACGATATCGGAATAGATGAACAGGGAATGAAGGCCCACGTCCAAATCGACGGTATATTTCGAAAGCGTTTCTTTTTTACTAAGTGTGAATTCCACTTCAGCGTTTCTCGTAAATCCAAGTATCGTTGCTAAGATCCCGGACATTGTTAAGTAGACCTTATTCTCCAATTTTACATGAACTTTTCTCAAGTGTTTAACGTAATTAAATGTAACAGGAAACACACGTGTAGCTGCATCACTTAGTATAGCATCCCTTCTTTTATCAAACTCAAATTGCATTATTTCCAAAAGTTCCGTAACACATCCGTAATAACCTTTGGGTATGTCAATATGAGTCGGAAACTCACGTTCTTTGTTCTTCGAGAGAGTTACTATACAATCCTCTCTTAGATTATTCCACGTTCTCGGATAACTGATCTCGGCCAGACCAACCTCGTAAGAACCATGAAGATGTACGCATTCTGGGAGATATGTATGGAATTTACTCATTGTATTGCCTTCAAAGAACTTCGAAGATGAGTCCGATGGTAAAGTGACGTAAAAGCTCATTTTAATATGATGATTTCTTTAACCCAACTATCGAACGAGGGTGGGTATCCTTTCCAGCGAACTAATTTCTCAACCTGGCCGTTGCGAGTGCGTCTACTTCTCAAAACCTTTTCAATTACAAATGGACAATTTTCGAGGTCTTTACCAACTTTTTGTATTTCCTCCTGGTAGAACACGCCTGAAATGAGCTCGGAATTAAGATCTCCCAGCTTATATACTGGTGGACTTCTGGGGATTCTCTTCATTACACGGAATAATTCTTCAGACCAATTTGCCAAATAACCCTTTTCGAACGTTTTTTTATTTTTACTTATCCTAACAATATCTTCAACATCAAAAGCAAATGATATTGGTGGGGAGAAATTAATCTTCCCATATAAATTTTTCCAAACTTCCTCGGAATTTACCGGGGACACTTCAAACGGTTTATGTCTTATAGACCTATGATAGCTTTTATTGTACGATTCAACGAGTTGTTTAAGGACATCGATATATTTATGGGTATTATTTTTAGTGAAGTAGCGGTACATTCGTTCTTTCAAAGTTCTGTTGAAACGTTCGACAACCGACGCTTTTACTTCGGAATGGGTGGAAAAAAAATCGATATTAATACTCTTGAAATATTGTTGCACAGCGATACACACGAACTCGCTTCCGTGGTCGCTCTGGACTCTTTTGGGGTGACGACCCGACGATAGAATATTTTTAAACGCTTTCACCATTGTTTGTCCCTTTTTATTTTTAACCGCAACTACAAACGCGAACTTGCTGAAGACGTCGATGCAACATAGCAAATATCTAAACCCATTATTAACACGGGATAAGCTTTGTAAATCTGCCAAATCGACTTGCCATTGCTCGTCTATACCGTACACGATAGTTGGATTCCTCTGAAATACACGTCTTACCGGTTTGTGGAGCGTGTACGTATCTTGGTGGTTAAGGAACTCTCTAACTTCTTTCAGTGTTACTTTTAGGTCTTTCAATTTAGCCGCTCGATAGAGCACCTTGACTCCTCCAAACGAACCGCTCTCCGAGATGTTGAAGTATATTTCCTTTAGCTTATCCATTCTGTGTACAGTTTCCCTTAGAGTAATAATGGAGCGCAAACTCTGATACTTGAAAGATAATAAATACAGCTACGATTAATATCGCTGTCAATACTTTAGGATATTTGAAAAACGAATGAGTAAGACTCGCTACAACAGCAGCTTCTAACGTGTGGCCTTCCATTAAGAGGCTTGAGTTCGAAATGAATATGAGATACATAGGTTTTTAGTATTAATACATATTTTATTCAAATCATCACAATGCAATCCAATTTTTAAACCCGCTTCCAATCATATTATTAACATTAGTTTCATTTTTGGGAGTATCATCTTCATCAGATTTACTTTTCTTGCTTTTCCTTTTAAGAGTTTCTAAAAATGACTTGCCCTTAAATAGGGATTTGGGAACATTCTCCCTTTCTAAACAATCGTAAAATTCTGCAACCCCGGGAACAAGTTTCGATTTTTTAGAATTTACAGCGGAATACGCCAAAAGATCAATTACATGAGAACCTGAAATAGGGTCACCCAGGTATATTAATTCACCGTTTTCGGTGAACCTAATATTTGTAGATTTCACGATCCATTTATACAACGCTAAACACTCGTCAATATAATAACCGGGTATAGTCGAAGCGATTTGAGACTTCCAGTTCTTTCCCCCTTTTCGTTTCTTTTCTCCCACATCCGTGTTGACACGTTGTTGCAACTTGTGATTAAGAATATTTAGCTTTTCGGTATTATTCAATTTCCTGTGTTTTATAACGGTGTTCGGACGTGTGTTAAGTTCGAGTAGGGTATCCACCTTTGGCGTCTGATCGTCTCTCTTACCCTCCTCCACAATTCCTTTTTGAAGCTTTCTAAGTACCTCTTCCGATACTAACATCATTTTTCGGGCCATCACTTGATTGCCTTGCTTATAGCCGCGCCTGCCACAGAGCTAAGAATTGACAGAATTGGGGCTAACAGGATGGGTAAAAATCCTCCTGTTTGGTTAAGGACCTTTCTTCTTTTAGATGGGGATAACTTGCGATTGACTTTACGAAGGACACTGCGATGTTCCTTCAACCGCTTCCTATGGTCTTCTGAAATTTTAACTGTACCACGTAAAACATTTATACAACATTCGGCTAAAGTTTTTATCTCTTCCATACTAGCGTTTTGAATTGCGGCTTTTCTCTGTCTCGCTTTGCCCGTAGATAAATATCTCAAGAAGTTTACATTTTCCTGCAGCCTATTCGACGGAACCATGTTGCGATTTTATGGGCCTTAACGATGGTACAGTGGTTCGAATCTTTATGAAAATCACAATGAGTCGGCGGATTGAGACAGAATATCGTAGACAAACGCGGACAGTTCAAGTCTTCGATGTTTGTAACGTTAACACTGAGAAATTTGGAAAGTATTTCCGCTTTCTCTAGTCCTTTGCAATAAAATGTGGTCGCCTTTCCACGAATGAGTTCCGCGATGGTCAGTTGACTGGTGAATGTGTGTTGTCCCTCGTTCCAACGTATATCACAAATATTCCATGTTAACCATCTGCACAGCCTTTTATCCTTCTGTGAAAGATCGGCAAATGGGAATGGCGGTTTGAATGTCCATGCTTGATAATCCCCTGTTTCGTCTACGTATATGGCTACTTCCTTAATGATCCATTCATCTCTAGCTCTATAGAAATTTGCCTCGATAAACCCCGTCATTTTTCTACAGTCAATTCTGTCAAGAAATAAATGTTGTTAAGAACAAACCCAAACCCCACAAACAGATAGAATATATAAAGTTACACTTACATCCCAGTGTATTCCACTTCAATTCTTCGGAGACGTTCTTTCAGCAGGTTTTAGAAACAGTATGATTTTACTCAAAGATCTCCGTTGCTTATATAGAGATCTCGTACGGGTCGGGGTTCAAGTACATATTTATCATAAGGTCGAAGTCGCATACATATTGCAATTCGATTTTTCCATTACACTAATCGCTATTGATTAGATTTTGAAATGGGATTTTCCCACACGTCATTAACACTTAGAACATAAAATATTCCACCGATTGATTACTTTGGTAAATAGATTGCTGCTTGCTCTCCGGGTAATATTCCAGACCTAAGCCTATGTTTGTCGAGTGTGTTGGGTTTTAGATCAACTAACATGTAGCCGTACGGTTCCGCCACTGCTTGTTTAAACGCGTCTATGACGAAATTACTATTTCCGGGTGATATTTGTCTAGCAAGATGGTAAATTGCAGATTGGTCACGTGGTGATTTAAAAATGACTAAATAGTGCGCATTAAGGTTCAAAGTCCGTATCTCCTTTCCTGGGTAATATAGGTTTTGCATTAGAATTAGGATTGAAGAGTTGCGATGATGGCTGGCTCTAACGAAGAGATTTGTTACATCTTTGTTATTAGCTATCTCGCATAGCAAATCATCGAGTATAATTAAATTATTTTTATTAGAGTCGATAATATTAACTTCTAAAAGTCCTTCGTGAAATTCAACAATTGGGGTATGTTTCTGTACGGAATTGAACAAAGTAGACTGATATTCAGTGTAACACCATATTACTCTCTCCGGAACTGGGGAAATACATATTTCCATATTCTTTATTAGGTTTGCCACAAACACAGACTTCCCGGACTGGGTGGCGCCTGCTATTAGTCCGTTAAATGGATGCTTTAGGCTTAGGTCTATTTCCATGTCTAGTAATGTAGAGGAACAGAGAACAAATGTGATGTAGTCAACACGGGCATTTTTATTTATAGAAGCATTTTCTTCGCAGTACAAATAACAATATTTAGTATTTCTTTACAAAACTCGTGACTTAAAAATGATTTGTTTATAAATACATTATGTGCAGCAATAATATCAAGTGATTTTACAGCATCCGAAAAGTTTGATTCTACTCTATCAGACCAATCGTGAACTATACAGTCATGTTCTAATTGGGATGGGAGAGCGAACATACACCCGTTACAATTTAATCTAATTGATTCGCGTAACTGTGACACTACGTTTTCCGCGATCAGATCTCGAACTCGTATAGTCTCCCATAAAACAGTCATAACATTTTCGTACTTCTCAATTAACATCGACCACAGCTGTAGACCCACGTTAAACCCTTTTTTCGTGGGTAAGAGCTTTCCGTAATGGATTCCTGTTCCGATGAACATCTCTCGAATGTCCAACACGTGTCGCTCTTGATAAGTAGTCATCTCGATACGTTTGGTGGTCGATCCTTCGAAGAACGATGCAGAGGGTTGGATAGTTTCGCTTTCCAAGAATGCGGTGATCTCCGTTCGTCTGTTCCATAACTCTTTAAATTCGGATTCAGTCAAAATGATGCTCGATGAACCGTCAGTAAGTCCGAGCTTAATTTTACCCTCCGCGGTGATAGATATTGCTTTCCTCGTCGAAATTTGGAAAACGTTTGATCCGGACCTTCAGATAAAACAATATTTCTATGGCACGTTGTTGAACAAAAAGTTCTAAGTCACAAAAGGGTTTTTTATACATACATTTGAAGGCCTGATGTTTCGTCTTGCTCGTCGTGAACTAGTCAAAGTAGAGAATGAAGAAGGCGATCACTCATGCTCGTCTATTATACTTGATTTATGGGTTAAAGGTGGACATTGATATCGTTGCAAAACGTCATTGGATTGTTACTTGTACTTTGACTTTACAAATGTTTGTATACTAGCTTTATCGATTTGTACTCTGATGTACGAATTGTGTGCAACTTCCAAAGTTCGGTTTGAATATCTTAGAACTCTTTAAGTACGTCATTTGCCCATTGGATTTTCCGAAATGAATTTTCACTTGTACTTTGACTTTACAAATGTTTGTATACTGCCTTAACGATTTGCACTCTGATGTACGAATTGTGTGCAGCTTCCAAAGGTTGGTATGTATATCTTAGAACTAACGCTTTAAGTACGTCATTTGCCATTTGATTAATACTGGAGATATCAATGGTTCAAATTTTAATTTAATTAGCATTGAAAAATGTTGTTTATTTCTTAAAACATGGTTCACCCTATCTTCGAATGGAATAATATAAATATATGTATAGGAGAAACGAACATGTTTCGTCATTTGATAGTAGCAAAATAACTCATAAGTATTAATGTGCATTTTAGTTAAGTTCTCTGTCCTCTAAGTATCGATGTTGAAGGTGGACATTAATATGTTCTGTAGTTTAGCCCTCTAGGTACTTATATACCTCCTCTGTGTCATTCTAAGTTCCGATATAACAAAGTAGTTCAGTTCTCTGTCCTCTAAGTATTGATATATCAAAGTAGTTCGGTTCTCCACCCTCTAAGTATCGATATACCAAAGTAGTTCAGTTCTCTGTCCTCTAAGTATTGATATATCAAAGTAGTTCGGTTCTCCACCCTCTAAGTATCGATATACCAAAGTAGTTCAGTTCTCTGTCCTCTAAGTATTGATATATCAAAGTAGTTCAGTTCTCTGTCCTCTAAGTATCGATATACCAATGTAGTTCAGTTCTCTGTCCTCTAAGTATTGATATATCAAAGTAGTTCAGTTCTCTGTCCTCTAAGTATCGACCCCTTTTCTCCCCCTTTTCTCCCCCTTCTCTCCCCCTTCTCTCCCCCTTCTCTCCCCCTTCTCCCCTTGCCTCCCCCTGCTCCCCCTCGCCTCCCCCTGCTCCCCCTTCTCCCCCTTGCCTCCCCCTGCTCCCCCTAGTGCTTGAACATACACTCTCCTACTACTGACGCCGGAAACGCATTGAAAAGTTCTCTAAAATTCCATTTATTGATTTTTCTGTGTCGTGCAAAGAGCCCATTGTTAATTATTTCGAAATAGCTTAATTAAAGATGAAAATTTATTTAATATTTATCAACTTTGAATTTAATAATTCTGGAAAAGTATTTATTTCCAGTTATGTTGAAATATAATATTTCCTACCAAATGACTTAAATCTAAAACTCAATTACTTATAAGAACAAAGTTGAATAACTATTATAAACAATAATGATTTGTAGAATAATTTTTAATAAATCAACAAAAGCTTAGCTGATTAGCAAAAGATCTTAAATAAGTTAATAATAATGCAATTAGGAATTAAAACCGATAAATTAGAGACAAGATATTATCAACGGTAAAGGCATATAACCATGGTTCTATTGTAGGGGGTAGACGTTTCTTTATCATGGCCTTTATTCTGCTGCTGACGGTGAAAATGAAGAATAGAGTGATGAAAATGTCGGTTCTGATTTTCATTTTCAAACTTATAAAAACACCATCTATTTTTAACGAAATTATCCCGCAAATATTTATAAAAGTTTAAGAATATAGTGTTAACACTAATTGATATCTTCGTTATCTGAAATATTATCTTTGTAATTAAATATAAGGCAAGATATCCTTTTACATTCCACCCGAATACCATCCCAAACGTACGACAAGAGCAATCTTTGATACAATTCGACTGCGTTCTGTTTTTTAAATTTATATTTCAAAATGAACTCTTGAAATATGAAGTTTCAAACCCGAGTAGGGTTTTCGAGCGGGTCCCAGGCCATATACAGTAAAAGGCCAGCTGCCATTCCACTCCTTCCACCCGTTCCACCAGGGAGTCTACAGTGGAAGGCCACCTCCCGCACCGACAGCACCTCCCGCGAGTATTGTGGTAAATACTCAAGTGGTGAACAGCCAAAAGCAGGGGTGACGATGAAGGGTAAATACTTAGGTGGTGAACGTACAAAAGCAGGGGTGGTGCAGGTGGTGAACGTTCAAAGGCAGGCTACCACTGGTGGTGAATTTCAAATTCTTCGAGAAGGATGACGTCCCAGGATCATCATGCTTTTTCAGCGGTTCTGAAGTGAAACGACAAATTTATTACTTTAAAATCATTTTTAAATGAAGAATTTTGTAAATGCATGGTCGCTAGAATAGTCTCTAACGCTAAACAACTTTTATGAATAAAAACTATTTGATTTGGGGAAAATGTGTCATTCTTTAAAATAGATTTCGGGTTGCAACATCCTTTTAACGCTCTGATCGGGTTGTATACTATTGGACCGAATCCCGTTTGACCGAATCCCATTGAACCGGAAAGTATTTTTGTTTATAGCCCAACATGGCGGGATTCAGTTGAATGGGAAATTTAAATCTGGTTCGTTTGCACTTCGGGTAGGTTAATTCAGGTTGGGTTGGGTTAGGTTAGGTTAGGTTAGGTTAGGTTTGGTTAGGTTAGATATGGTAGGCAACTATTTCACGTCGGGTCTTATCAAGGTTATTTTCCAAAATTAAACCCGGAAAATATCAAATTTCAAGTGAAAAAGGTCTAAAAATACACGTCGGTACGAAATAATAAATATTTAAGACATAGTTTAGTCCAAATTAGATATACTATCGTCACGTAACCTACGATATATAAATATGTATCACTAACCATATATTGAATGAAAACCGCGAAAAACGCGGTTTTCGGTCGATTGGAATTCGGTTGAATGGTACATTCGGACAAATGGGATTTCGGTCCAATGGTCTACAATCCTCTGATCGCGGGTGCGACTCAGTCAGGAAAATCCTTTTTCGTGGCTAGTCTTATCAAATATTAAGATACGTGTATTTCGCCCCCACCAGAGAGAATTATATGGTGCTATACGGAATATCAGTCCAAACTGTTTAATTCGGTATTAGATGATACACCCACAGTTGAATTTCACGAAGGATTATTAGACGTGAAAATTTTAGACCCAAATGTCAAGAATTTTGTTAATCTTGATGATTTACTTTGTGAAATATCAAATAACAAGGATGTCACGAATTTGTTTATAAGAGGTTATCATCATAA
This sequence comes from Leiobunum rupestre, assembly GCF_980474605.1. NCBI lineage: Eukaryota > Metazoa > Arthropoda > Arachnida > Opiliones > Sclerosomatidae > Leiobunum > Leiobunum rupestre. The sequence continues at coordinate 55,608,636 of NC_143384.1, read as the reverse complement.
AAACACGTCGGTTTTTGTACTCATGCAAAAATGTAATATCCTGGGAAGGAAATTAGAACGTTAAATTTAAACGCTCACTATCTGATAATTTTCAAGACACCACGTGACAAATCGGCGATATTTCATTTAGCTAGACAGATTTCCCCAACTAACAGTAAATACGTCATCGACGCTTTTCATTAAGCAATTGCTAGAGATCTTGGGTATTTATGGGTGGACTTGAAACCAACTACGTCAGATGATCACAGACTTCGAACCGGACTTTTACCAGGAGAAGAAGCTGCCGTTTTTATCCCAAAATGAAGAGAATTCATAATCAGAAGGAGTTTTTAAAATATCTGTCTAAGTGTAATTCGTGTCAGAGAAAAGCTGCCATCAAATAAGCTAATAACGACGCGATTAAAGCTATTGTGGAATGTTGTATAAATGTTCTGCGGGGCAAATTGAAACTATCAGATGGTCATAAGAAGTGATTGAAGCGACATTGTCAAATTTTGCGGACGATATCTAAACCCAATACCATCGCAAAGCGGAAAAAGATATTAATACAGAAGGGAGGATTTTTACCGTTATTCTTAGCAATTGTGAACAATGCGGCAGGCGCGGCTATAAGTAGAGCTATCAAAAATGGCTTGAAAGATGATCCTAGTTCCCGAAGACCTTTTCGACGACCCAATTCGCAACTTAAACTTGGATACGAAAACGGTTTTAACTAATCAAAATCTTAATCAGTCGCAAAAAGTAGAGTTGTACAACCATTTATTACAACGCAACAAAAGATCTAAGAAAGTGAAACTCGTTGAAGAACCGAAAAGAAAGAAAGACTGGTTTTCGGAAATAGCAATCGCGATACCAGATTCACATCTGAAGCCCGTCATTGCTTTGTACAAGTGGATTAAAAGAAACAGTAAAATTGAATGGTCTACCAGTGGTGAACTTATTTATAAAGAACGCCCTATAGTTAGATCTAATATTATGGACATTTTACACGAATCAGTTAAAGGATACAAAACGAAACCGAAACACGAATTTGTTGGATTGGATAAATTTTATGAATTGTTGACCAAGGAAAATGTACCTAAATCACTTGTAAAAATAAATTCCCCTTTGAATCACCCATTGATAATGTACCTATTATTTCTAACATTTCACCAGAGAAGGTAAAAGATAATTTAGATTATTTTCCCCCGAGTCCCGAATCAATGTATCGCAATGGATTATTGAGTTGGATACATTTGAAATAAAGAATATAACCATATATCAAGTTTCAATTCTTTAATTCACGAATTACACCTCAACATGGAAGGTGGCATCGATCCTACTCCGTCTGGGTTGATAACCTCGTTATTTGTTTCTTATTTAAAATCATCCAAAGTTATAACGGCGTTTTTATTATTATTTATTATTATCGTTTTTGAGCTATTTGAGTTCGCGTACTGGTATCACGAAAGGAAACTGAACTGTACGATGAATGGATTAACTTGAAGAAATATACTTTAGTGTAAAGGACCCCGGAAGTTATGGTGGAATACACGGTCTTTATCGGGCTACCAGAGCAAAGGGTCTTAAAGTAACCATAAACGATGTGAGAGAATTTCTAAAACGTCAGGATACCTATACTTTACACAAGCCGATAAAACATAAATTCAGAAGAAACAAGACAATCGTATATGGAATAGACGAACAATGGCAACTTGACCTGGCAGACCTGCGAGATATCAAAAACCACAATAGTGGATATCGATACCTATTTTATTGTATAGACGTATTTAGCAAATACGCTTTCGCTGTAGCTACCAAGGATAAGAAAGGAACGACCATACTTAAGGCGTTTAAATCAATCTTGGAATCAGGTCGAAAACCAGAGATTGTACAATCGGACCACGGGAACGAATTCTTTTGCAAGGAGGTACACTCTGTTCGAAAAGTCTTGACGCGTTGTATTTTTAAAATTAAAGTGGGGATAATTTAATTTCTATACGAGCTAGGAACATAATCTCCGGTTTCTCTAAAAGGGTCGGATGAGCCCTACCATCGACATATTTCTACTTTGGCTAAAATCTATTGTTTGACCAATTATCGCCTAAAAAGGATAAAATATAAATGTAATTGGTATCTTGTGCGATTAAAAGGAAAACTCAAGTATTTTTTTTTAATTTCTGTAGATAGTTACGGGTATTTTGATTTCAGGCAATGATATTTGATTTATGAAATAAATCTAAATGGTGAAAATTTTTTAAATAAATAGAAATAACGTATCCTACCCTGGAAATTGTTAATGCCAAAAGAAACCTAACAACAAATTTAATAAGAGTGTCGTTTGTATCCGCTATAATTATATACACCTGGTTTAGTCGTTCTTACGGTGCAATTTATCAAGGTGGTCAGGAAAGTTTTACTCCCGCTACCTTTCTAAAGAGGTTCTTAACAAGTATAAACCGCGTCGACCTATACTCAAATCATTATATCCGTGACGTGTGTGAAGACCGAGCAGCTACGCGTTAGCCTTTGGCGGTTTAATGTAAAAACCGTTTATATTTTTGACAACCACTTACAGAAACTGATAGTAGAAATTAGGGAAAATAAAGATGTAAAATAAGCGTAATTAAAAAAAAACAAAATATTTTCTTGACGATAATACAATTATTTTCAGTAGTTAATCGATTATATGTTGATTTATTTTCAATACACGTAAAGAAGACTAGGTTGACTCCGCATTTGGGCACTTGTAAAACTCTCCCTATGACCAAATTATGTTCAGGGAAAACCCTGCGAAACCGGTTTATTTTGTCATCATATTTATAGGCGTTTGAATGAAGGTAAGAGATAACGGTGCGGTTTGTTTAATTTTTATAAATAGATATTAGGCCAGGTTTCAGAGTATTTGGATTTTCAAATTAAGCCTTATTTATTGTTTAACAAAAATGTTATACCTATTTTAAATCACATTTTGGTCTTCATTTTACATTTCTAAACATGTAGCAACGTCAATTGTTAATTTGCGTCCTTGTGGGCCGAGATATAGTAAGTTATTAATATCACGATTTGAAGCAACAAAAAATTTCATAACTTATAGTTGCAAAATTTCTATTCAATACTGTATTAGTCTGTAGAGCGCGACGCTAAGAAAAACTAAATTCAAATTTGAAACGCTGTTTTCATCTAGTGATTGTTTTCAGTTCTAAACATTTGAAGGATTTCGCCTTAAATATGTAGATTTCAGTTTAGGTGACATAAAATCAGCTTCAACCAGAAGTTTTTTAAACAAGATAGCCCAGGCCATATAGGAGCCTCACCCCCACTTGTGTGCCGGATTGAATATATAAGTGCAATCACGAGTTTCATATTCGAAGTTTCGCATACCATAATGAGTTCTCTTTAATTGGGATTGTTTTAACGCTTATCAATTTTAAGTCTTTCGTTATTTGGCGAATTAGGTAAAGCCACTTTCTTTTGTGATATTCAAAAAAGATTGTTCTATAAAAAAATACGTAACTTAGAAGTAACTTTTGATTTGGGGGTCGAGAAATTCCCACGATTAATAATAACGGCGTTGCTTTGCTGTTGTAGTGAAATCACCGTTTTTCGTGGATATAGAAGTAGCTTATGCATGTGGGGACTAAAAAAAACCTTTTAAGATTAATGTCAACGGCGCTGCTTTGTTGCATCTCCTCTCCTGCGATCACACTAATAATCGTCGACGGAATGAGTTGGTGAGTTTCCTAATGAAGTTCGCGGGAACCAGGTTGGTGGCTTGCTGAATCATATTCGCAAGGTCCTCTCGTGATTCTGGGATTCGTTTTTCAATAAGGCTGGCCAATAAAGCCCAATAATTCTCTATCGAGGAAATGGCCGCCTAATCCAATTCTTGTACACCGATATCTTCTAAGTGCTGGGTAACAACCCTAGCTTTATGACAAGGGCAGTTGTCGTGCATAAAAATAAATCTAAAAGTAAGATTAGAAAAATTTTATTTGGAACATTAAAGCGTTATTAACACGAATCTACCAAACTGCCACCGTAAGTTCTCAAGCCCGTAAATCGCCGCAGCAGATGGGACCATTGCGGTGTCTAGAATCTCGATGTAACGTTGAGCATTCAGTCTACCTTGGACACGGTGCATTATTCCTGCCTGCCCATCGCCAATACATCCACCGGTACGTGACGTTTTGACCCCGCCGGCTCGACTCCGCCGTTTCGACCCCAGGCTTTTCGACCTCGGACGTTAAGACCCCTAGTATGATTGAACCCCAGCCAGTTTGACCCCATCCCCAATTTATAAATACTAATTAAAAAATTAATACGTACCATCGACGTAGAGCTCTTTCATCAAATTACTCCAGTTCAGATTAGACTCGCGGCCGAAAATCAAAATACGATGGGTGTCACCTTCACCGGTGTCAACCAAAAGAAAATTCTCATACCTTTTAGGACCAAACAGGTATCGCCGAAAATCCTCGGGAATCGAGATAGATGCCAAATTTACCGGTTCAATAGGTGCACGAGTTTTAGTTCGTCTTTTGCGCTGAATGACTTTCCTTAGAATCTCCCTACTTGGTAGACGGCCGCATACCGCAGTAGAAGCACCTTTCACTTCGTTGTTAAGAATTACAGCTGGTCTTTCAACGGTATCTTCCGCGTGTCTCTTGATTATAGTACGTATAACCTCTACTTGAATTTGCGCAGCATCGCTGCCGTGTGAGTGATTGTTAATTACCGATATAACGCCATCCGAGAGTGTTGTGTGTAGCCGAGCTTTGCATTCACAACTACATCGCTTGTCACACCTCCAAAATTTAATAGATCTGTCACTACTAAGATTCGCGAAACAAAATAGATGTCCATCGTGCGACAACTTCACTTCACCCCGCTTAGACTTAATGACCTCCATTTAACACTGACTAATTCGAAATAATTTCAACTATTTATATACCTCAAAAATTAAAAAAAAATACCTCAAAAAGAATATCCCTGAAAATAAAAAACCTAAAATAAGAAGATAAGAAAATTAAAGCTTGGGTCAAAGTGGTCGGGGTCGAAAGGGTCAGGGCCGAACTGTCCTCGGGTCAAAACGGTGGGGGCGAAACAACTGGGGTCAAAACGGCGGGGTCAAAACATCCGGGTCCGAACTCCACACATTAACCGAGAAATGGCCACTGGTCTTAATTCGGTAGATCATCTCGGGTGCCGATCTTTCTCGTTTCCTTCTCGTCACCCAAACTGTCGGAGACGACGAAGAACTTGGAAAAGTCTAAGAAAAAACATCATGAATATTCAGAAATATAGCCAATGGAAAGAGAATAAAACGAGATAAATATTCCCTTGGTAATCTGAGAAGGTCCCTACACATGGCTAAGCGTATACGTCGATGTCGCCTGGTAAGAACTGGCTTACACTAAGAGCGGTATCGCCTGAAGCCCGCAACCTTGAGTCTTCTCCAAACGGTGTTTGTAGACATTCTTAGCCCAAAATTCGTCTCCCATCGCCTTTTCAGCTTTCTTAATGACAGGTGCTTATTGAGAGTTGCGTCTCTGGCTTAGAGTCCTATTCCCTCGGTCGTTGGTTAAACGAGGCCGCCCACTCCCTGGAAGATCCTTGCATTATATTGTTTTAGTTATGGAAATGAATAAATTAAATACAAAATAAATTACCTTTACAGTGCCATGGGTACGGAACCTTTGATAAGTTCTCTGCGCACCCCTTACGGAACAACCAACGACATTGGCAATTATGGTCCAATTTTCCCCTCGCTCTCTCAGCTCAATTACTCGTAAACGTTGTCGCTCACTTAAACGGCCGGGCATCCTACTTCAATAAGTATTAATCGAAGCCTTTGCAACGCGAACGAATTTTTATATACCGAATTTTTAGACGTTGTAAATTTTAATATCAATCACTGTAGGGGGTATTTATACTTTTCTCCCCAAAACGATGTCATTCATTAGTTCCATCCCCTTAAAATAAGAAATTTAAAATATATTTTGAGTTCTACAAATTTTACGTCAAGTTTTAAATTGTATCTTTAATCCGTGATAACTGCGGATATAGTATTTTAGTGTATTTTATATTAGATTGGTGAAACTAAGTAAATTTTTGGCCATACACAAATTTTAAAGAATAAAAACATTTAACTAGATGACTGAAGGTAGACAACGTAAAGACAGATATCTTCTCTGAGAAAAAAAAACTTATTTCTATGTTTGTGGTCTCGTCGGTTACCGAAAGCCGTAGGTTTGATAAAAAAGAGTACTGGAACCAGAAAAATCAGATAGGTTATCGAAAACATATCTGATAATAGAAATAGTAACCAGATTGCCTTATTCAATTAATCGTTCGAAACCCTAGTCGAAATCATTGGTAACTTAGACCGTTACCAAAGACCGCGATTTTACGACGCCCACGGGAAATATACAGTAGGATGCTAGATAAAACGTTCGCTCTGAAGTCATTTTATTTACATTTAAGCAACAGATATTCTTTATAACTTGGCGACGTCACTAACTCCACCATCATCATTCGGCAAACTTACCGCTGAAAGATTGAACAAAAATGTTTGATTTCTCTACGTAATTTTACAAGTTGTTTTTTAATCATGAGGTTGAGTGCAGACTCCTAAAATTTTGTTATATGGTGACGACTATTTCGAATAACAGTATTCAACAGTAAAACAACTGTAGGCGATTAAGGCCATTTTCTGATCAATTACTGGTAATATTCGTCTGTTTATTAATGTTAATTGGAGACCATGTTACTTGTCGTGGGTGTAAATAATTTGAGTATAGGTCTTTAGAAAGGTAGCGGGAGTAAAACTTTCCTGACCACCTTGATAAATTGCACCGTAGGAACGACTAAACCAGGTGTATATAATTATAGCGGATACAAACGACACTCTTATTAAATTTGTTGTTAGGTTGCTTTTGGCATTAACAATTTCCAGGGTAGGATACGTTATTTCTATTTATTTATAAAATTTTCACCATTTAGATTTATTTCATAAATCAAATATCATTGCCTGAAATCAAAATACCCGTAACTATCTACAGAAATTAAAAAAAAATACTTGAGTTTTCCTTTTAATCGCACAAGATACCAATTACATTTATATTTTATCCTTTTTAGGTTTATCTTTTACCTTTATAGTTTCTAATATTTATAAGCTATAGTAGAATTATCAGTTCCTGACGTTTATGGCATATAACAATTATATGTTAAGCCAGATTTGTGATTATGTCGCGCTTTTAACACCTTAGCTTAACAATGTGCCGGCGTTACTCTATTTGCTATTAGTTTAAACCCAATTGTCGTAAAATCTTTGCACGGCTGTAACTTTTTAACTATTGAGTGAAAATGATTTATTCCGACACTTTTCCTATTCAAATCGACCCTAAGGAACAGGAAAATCAGGTGTAAAACTAGCATAACCGACCGCTTAAGTTTTTGCATATTTTTCGATTTCCCGTTTTTAGGCGATAATTGGTCCAACAATAGATTTTAGCCAAAGTAGAAATATGTCGATGGTAGGGCTCATCCGACCCTTTCAAAGAAACCGAAGATTATGTTCCTAGCTCGTATAGAAATTAAATTATCCCCACTTTAATTTTAAAAATACAACGCGTCAGGACTTTTCGAACAGAGTGTACAACGGGAATTAAAACGTAGAGGAATCAAGTTTTTCGCAACGCACTCCGAAGTAAAATCTAGTATTATAGAACGATTCAATCGAACATTAAAGTCTCGAATGTACCGATATTTTACGGAGAAAGATACGCACAAATATATCGACGCATTACCGGATTTATTGGAAGCTTATAATAGCAACTACCACAAATCTATTAAATGCAAACCCGTTGAAGTGAAGAATGAAAATGTTGAACAAGTGTGGCAAAATTTATGCGGGAAAGTTAATTTTCAACTCCCGTTTCATCCCCTTTTGAAATAGGTGACGTGGTTCGTATAAGCAAGAATAAGACCACGTTCGAAAAGGGTTACAAAGCCAATTATACCGAGGAAATATTCAAAGTAGCGCAGTGCATTCCAAGAGACCCTCCGGTATATAAACTGGAGGATTTGAAAACTGAGCTCATTTCGGGTGTGTTCTACAAGGAGGAAATACAGAAAATCGGGAAAGACCTCGAAAACTGCTTATTTAAAATTTAAAAAGTTTTAAGGAAAAGAACAAAACCAGACGGAACAAAAGAACTACTAGTAGGTTGGCGTGGTTACGGACCAGATTTTGACTCTTGGGTGCAAAAAATCGTCACAGTAAAAAAAATAAATACGGTAAATCAATTTTTTTTTATTAATAAGTTATAAATGTCTTGGCTAGTTATCTCCCACCAAACGACTATGATCTCTTCGGTAAAATCGACCTCCTTAGGGACGTCCCAAAAACTGTTTTTTTTTAGTACCAAAAATGGTTTGAAATCCCCTTTCTGATTCATCCGGATGATACCAGAAAGAAAAAGAGAAAATCCGTAGCATTTAGGTCAACGTAATAAAAGATATTATTTTTTAATTTTCCTATATTATTATAAATAATATCTTTAGCATTTAGGACAATGTAAAAAAATATATTCGTTTTTTAAATTTTTTCTAAATTATTTTACATAAATTTCTCCCCTTCCATAAAAACTTGTTGAGGTTAACGGTAATAGTTAGTGTAGGGAGCTGTTGGCTTGCAGGGCTTGCCACCACCCTCCTACGCATTGTAACCCGGCCACCTGAATAAAGGCTTTAAAAGTCGCTCGATGACTTAGGCCTAGGGTGGTGCCTAGGGTGGTGCCTAGGGTATTAGCCTAGCTGATTATTATTATTATTATTATTCTATTAAAGTATGGAAATTGGAGAAATTCAAACATTAAAAAAAAACTTAGACCCAAAAAATATGTTTGAATCGGACCCCTCAGGTACTTTTGTCCAGCTAAAAAAGAAAAAAAGATAACCGCGATAAATAGTAAAACCCACTTATTTTTCAATCAAAGACACTTTGGTAATGTAAGTGTGTTCTGAATTAGTATAAAACCGACTCCGCTTTCCAAATTTATTCATTCTTCTAGTGTTTCTAGAAACGTAGAAGCTAAACTTCAGTAGATTTCAAGAAACCAACTTGGTAAATATACTTATCTCTCTCTCTCTCTCTCTTTCTTAGTAGTATAATTTATTCAAAAAATTAAAAATTAATACCTTGAATTTAAATTTGATAAATTATTAATATTGATCATAACATTCCTTAAAGGTAAATTTTATTTCATGTGCGTTTTCTGTTTCCTACTATTCTACAAGTACTCAGAATTGTTTACTGCAATGGCCGAAACCTTACTTTAAATCATACATTTAAAAAAAATAATTTTTAGTTTAAGTGGAGACTTGCTTCAATCATCCACAACACTTTATTTAAATTGCAATGTTTGTGAAAAGGCTTCATTTAAGTATGTGACATCATTAAAGCAATGAAAAATTAATTCTTTTATGTCGAAGGGGGAATTCCCGGTAAATCCATCAAAAATGTTTTTTTACACGATTCAACTAATCCTGGGAGATACGAAAGGTTGTATATAGATTAAAAAAAACACAAGGGTCACCTCGGTTTTTCAATGGTTAATAAACACAATGAAATTTTTTGAGATTTTCGATCAATACACAAAACATTGTGTTTATAACCAAAATATTATTGTTTTTGTTGATTTAATTGTTCATCTATACAAACTTTAAAGTTATCCAAAGCTAACACCTGAGATTTACTAAGACATAGGATGTAGGAGAAGTTAGTATCGTCCTCAAAATATTTTTGAGTAAAGGGTAGAATTGTCCACGGGAATTGACCTCCCAAAGAAGAAACCTCAAAATTTTGATCAAAAGTATAGTCTGAATATGGTTCTACGACCGGAACCGGAAGGGCAATCTTTTTCACGGTTGTAGGACATCGATTAGCAATGACCGATGGTCACTTCATTGATAGCACCTTCCACGTTTTCAAGGAGAGGATGGTACTTTGGAGTCCATTAGAGATGTACAACTGAGGTTCTTTGTTAAAAATTAATGTAGTCGTAACGGAGAGCAAAATGTCCTAGATACTTCAAACAAATATATATACATATATGTGTGTGTGTCTATGTCCGTCTTTCTGAGCTCTCGTTGAATATACAAAGTAGGTTTTTTTCATATATGTTTTTAATTGTATTAGACAGTATTTGAACTTAAGACATATTATACTTATTATGCTAAACTTAGGCCTACCTAGTATGAATCTGAATTAGGGCTAAAAATGAATTTTAGTTTTTTATTATTAGGCCTATTGATAAAATAATTATCATATAAAAGAAGTGAGTAAAATAAACTAGGGTTAGTGGATTGCACATTAGGTAAAATTAGGCCTAGTGTGAAACATATGAGAAAAATGATTAAAACTACTGTAATTAATGCAGACCACTACCATATTTTAGTTTAGTAACTTTAGTTAGTCCTAGGCTTATTGTATTGAGAGCTTGGTTTTTTCCAAAAATTCAAGTGGGTAAAATTATGACGCAAAACAATGTTTTGTTTTCAAAATATTCAAGTGCATAGGTAAAATTATGACGACAAACAATGTTTTTTGTTCCAAATATTCAAGTGGGTTAATTATATGACGTCAAACAATTGGAATCAACTTTAACTTACAGTTTCGATCACGCGACGGTTTAATCTTAAGTGTCACAGTCAATAGAATTTGAGGGTTAGATGTCGTTTGATCACGTGATGGATTAATCTCGACCAATAGGAAACAACCTTCAGCTGCTGTTTAAGACTAGTTAAATTTATTCGACACGTGATAATTATTAGTTCGGAGAAATCTCGTTAGGGGCATACTGATATAGTTCAATGGGTTTTTTCTACGCGATTATTAGTTCAGAAAAGTTTCGTTAGGGGCCATCCTGATATAGCGTCAATGGGGTTTTTTCCACACTGGTACTTAAGACATGACGTCAGTGTAGTCATCAACCAATGAGGAGTGAGTTTCAGATTCGTTTTTTAGTTGCAGTTTCGATATTAAACTCAAAAGCCTTATCTACACGACATATAGCGTTTTGTCAGTCCTAGGGAATTGCCGAGGAAGATTAGGCCTAAATTAGGTCTTGTAGGGCTAAGATTGGCGTAGAAAATAAGTTACTATTTTTTGTAGGTTTAGTGATAAAATTAGGCTTAGCATGTAGGCTTAGTGAGCAAATTAGGCTTAGCATGTTGGGTTAGATAATGCATCATTGGAAACTATTAAAAATATTGTGTCTAGAGCGACTATGGAAATCGAAGCGTATCGACTTGAAACGTTTCATCACTGGAAAATCCTAATGTCACCAAAGAAAAACTAGCAAAGGCAGGATTCTACTACATTTAACGTGGAGATGAATTACGATGTAACAAGTGTCACGGAATCTTAGAACACTGGGAATCAGGGGTGATGCCAGATTCTTTCCTCACTGTCCGTCGAGGGATAATTCACCCTCGGAAAAAATTACCTCTCACAAGAATGGGACATTCCACCTACTCCAAGAGCAACTACTGTCGTTGACAAATGCATCTCGCTTGTATCTGAAGAAGACTACGTTTGTGACCGTCCCTCATCTGATGGTTGGTACTGCTATTAGACGCTTCAAATACGTAAGGTAGAATTTTAAGTAAATTATTTTTACAAGTTGCGCTTGCAGAAGCTAGGTAGTTCGTTTCAGCCCTTTAAATGAAATTGTATATATCCCTTTCGAAGATCGAACTAATTACTAGGGATGCAACGGATAATCGGAACCGAAACCGGTACCGAGAAGAACCGGGTAAATTCTAGGAACTGCAACCGAAACCGAACCGATAATATAAAAATTTTATAACCGTATTCGGAACCGGAACCGATATTTGTTAAAAAAATGACAACTGAAACCGGAACCGGAACCGAGTTTTTCATTGTTTCAAACGGTTTTTAAAGATTCTATAACTTTATTTACCAACATTTAGCGCATGAAGAAATTATGTTATTAAACTTCCTAATTTACTATAGGCCTAATTAGTTTTTTATATAAGCTCATCTTCATCCTATTTCAGATAACTGTTAATGCCTTAATGGTATTACTCACTCTACATCGGAGGCTAAGCTCCTAGACCCTCGTTTCGTTTCTCTTTGCCCCTTCCTACTTCTTAAACGTTCATATGCCCCTGAAATGAGGAGCGGAAGGGAAGGCAATGTCTCTCCAAAACTTGAAAGTACATCATTCCCCCCCTCCATCTGGAAACGATGAAACCTTGGGAATTTCCAAACAGAAGATTGCATTTTTACCCTACTTTATTGTACAAACAAATAACGCGATTACATGAGTTCCCTACGAGAGAATAGTAGCAATATTTCTTTAATTATTTTACATTAAAACATCTAGATCGTGATTCTGGTCGGACTTGGGAGTTTGAACTCCAGACTTCAAAGATGTACCAGAACCTTTGCTTTTAATACTCCAGGCGCTGATTGCCGTGATTTATCTTAATCGTTTCACTTAGGGTTTAAAACCTTTTTTAAGCGTTTTATATATTTAACATGCAAGTATGTGTTAAATCTATTTGTAGAAGGCGATACATGTTAGTTCTAACTCTAGATGGCGATAATCGCGACTCGGCCTTAATGATTATAAGGGACCCCAAAAACAGTTAACCGGGAGGACCCCGAACCCATAGCTACGTCACTGAGAAAACTACTATTTTTAAAATATAATTGATCAAAAACAAATTTTATATTCTAAATAAATAAATGTCGTGGATTTTATTTCTCTTTAATTTCATTTGAATTGCTTGTGTATTTAACTTTACTTAATACTTAACACGCTGGAACCGTATAGGTAACGTTTAAGAACCAGAACCGATCGGTTCTTAATTTTGAGAACCGGATCCGATAAAGCCAAAATTAAGGAACCGGAACCGAGATAGTCCAAAAAAGTGGAACCGTTGCATCCCTATTAATTACTATTTTATAGATAAATTACGATTTAAACGAATAAAATGTGAGACTAGTAGTAGAACTAATTTTACGTTATCATGTAAACCAAGATCTAAAATAAATTTAAATTCAATAACTTGATCTTTATTGCTTATTATAGACATTAGAAGCGCTTAAGAAACTATGGGTAATGAGGGGTGAGAGATAATCTACTGATTACGGACTGGGGATTGAGTGATAACAATTATGGTTAAAGGGGGTGAACAAAGAGGGCAGGGGGAGAAATTATAGTGAACGGAAGCGATAGTGAAATTTATGGCAATTGGAAGCAAAACCAAAGGAGATAATATTTTGGGTAACGAGGGGGAGGGATAAAGTCAGGATCTACTGTTTGTAGTATGGTTAACGAAGATATCAGCGCTGGGGAAACCATTCTGGAGATTATAGTAAACGAGGGGGAGGGGGAGAGGGAGCAGAGAGAGTCTACTGATTGCGATATGGTTAAAGAGATAAGATATCAGACTGATAACCTCATTAACCATGTCATAATCCTTCTCTCTCGTGGCCGATGGTGAAACCATCGTATCATTGAATTCTACTTCGCAGTGTTTGAACAGCGAATGTAGAGAATTGTTCACGAGCGAAACATTTGACCCCGCATCCAAGTCTTCACCGTTGGTTTTGACAATTTTGACTTTACAATAGAGCATTGTCATAGCCAAATCGGTCTAAGAGTCTCCCATACCAGGTACCACAAATTCGATGATAGAGCTGCTGCCGATAGACGAGATAGATTTGTACCACACCCATTGGCCTTTTTCAACGCTGAGTTTAGTCGGTAGTTCGTTGAAAATATTTAATTCGCTTTTAAGTACTTCCATTTTAGAGAGCGAAAATATCGCGAACCGTACGCGTGAACTTGCGGCGTTTAACTGAACACTTCTTCTTAGCGCGGGGCTTCTTCAATGATTTCTTAGTAGTTTTTCTTTTCTTGCGACGACCCGAACCTTCTTGCGCAGCCATTTCGTTTACAATTTCTGCCACTAGTTTATTTGCCGATGTTTTTAAGTCCTGCTCTTGCAAGACGTCTCCGAGTACTGTCTTTCCTGAATAAATAGCCCTTTTTCCAACGTATTTTGCGGATTGTTTTAGAATAGGGAATACAAGCCTAGCTAGCCCTGAAAAAAACTACCAATTCCGTGTCCTTTTGCCCCGCAATCCCAGAGAAATAAGGTAAATGTTTTCCTTTCCCCTTCTGTTTTAAATAATATTGCATGTAGGGACAATTTCTGTCTACGTACTGATAAG